>NC_063169.1:8742339-9021047 GCF_023159225.1 Perognathus longimembris pacificus | reverse complement strand
AGCTCAGTATTAAAGCTCTTGCTTCGTATGCACAGAACCTTAGGTATGTTCGTCATCAGGGAAAAAATATCAATACTACTTTATATTAGACTTTGCACTAGTAAATATTTCTGTCGACACAATGGGTTCAAAATATACATTCCTGTACCTCAATACTACAGATTTATCACAAATAAAAATGCTAATTCCTCTTTAAATAAAATGCAGCTGGAAATGGTGGCACACGGTGGCAATACCAGCAACTTGGGAAGTGGACACACTGAGGACCCCCAGTTCCAGGCCAACCCAAGCAAAGAACCAAAACAAAAGGGCTGGCAGTGTGGCTCACATGGTGGAACACTGGGAGAGCTTCCCTTCACTCTACAGGACCACATAAACAATCCCTCCATGATGACAGCCAAGCTTCAGTCCGCTGGGGAGAAAAACCACAAAGCAAATGGGAAAGTACAGGAGAGATCCACGTAGATTTTGGCTCAAATCTCACCCACCCTCACACTGCTGTCCTAGCTCTGAGTTGAATACATTATTTATGCCCCAACCATTCAGTTTAGGGGCTCCGTGCAGGACCAATATGTATCCTATGAGTCCCTGGGATCTGAAACCTAGAACAAAGGAAGTATCCTTTGCCTATGTAAGTGTGGTATTGTCAAGTGGGTCAAAAGGAACACAGAGGGCTGGGAATGTGGCTTAGTGGAGTTGATAAGTTTACAGGGCTTACACCTGTAATCCCAGCTACTCAGGAGGTTGTTATTTGAGGATCATAGTTTGAAGACAGCCCAGACAAAAAAGGTCAGTGAGACTTGTATTTCTAATTAACTTCCAGAAAACTAAAAGTGGAAGTGTGGCTCAAGTAGTCAAGTTCCAGGATGAGAAAAAAAAGAGCTAAGAGAGAGCACATAGGTTCTGAATTCAAGTTCCAGTACACACACACACACACACACACACACACTCACACACACACTCATTTTTATGGGGACACCAGAAAAATATTCGATGTAGTTAAGAAGTCTATCCTATGAAAAACAAAATAGACAAGAAGTTGCAAAAATGAGGACATTAAAGAAAAGGTAGCTAACAGTTAACAGCCTCTGTAACCCAAGACTCACAATTTAAAGACTTGTAGGAATGTAAAATCCTATGAAAGTCTAGCTCCCCTTACTGCCAAGGAGAGGGAATTGCATGATTCCAACCAAACTCGACTTTCTCTAAAGCCCAAGAGCTCTTGGCACTTTCTCACCCAAGAATTCCAGTTCCCTAAGTGGCAGCCCAAGCGCAGGACCCATCTTGTAGATAGACGGGTCATTGAGGTGTGATTATAATTGGCCAGCTGCCCCGCCTGCCACAAACACCTCTGTGACATCACAGAAAACCAATACAGCTGACAGCAAAGCAGGACTCATTTTCACCCAGCGTTATAAGGGCCCATCCAGAACGCTGGACAGCTCCCCATGCACAAGTGGGAGAGGCCCACCGGGAGCTCTGCCCTGTCAAGCAACAGCTTCCACGTGAGAGCCTCAGAAGGTCACTTTGACATCTTGTGCTTGTTAGAAATGCACATTATGAGCCTTTCACAACACACAGAATCAGAATCTGGAGAAAGAACCTATGAAATTTGTGCTTCTACAAGCTCTCAGGTGGGTTCTTACTCACCTTCATGTCTGCAAGACAATTATGGGGTTTACACAATTTGTTTCCTCACAAAAGAGTGATGACAAAACCTCCAATTTGTAGTCTCAGCGACTGAGAGAGCTAAGGTAGGAGGATTGCTTATGCCCAAGAGGTGGGGTGGTCTGTCAGCCTGAACAACAAAAAACGACCCCTCCTCAAACAATAATCACAAAAAAACATCAATCACTTACATGCCCCTGTATTTGAGGACTTGCCTCTGACCACAAAAATGGGAGGAACTCAAGATGTACTGTAGCCATGCACTCATCTGTTGAATTGAAACCTCTTTGTAAACCTACTCATACTTTTTAATATGTAAAGGGGAGAAAATATCACTATCAGGATTCTATTCACTCCTCACCTCACGATATGAATGGTTTATGTAGTTATTATATGTAATCAAAATTCTTTTTATGCCAGATGCACCAAAATTTATTTATTCATATAGTTTTCATATCCCTGAAGGTACACACACCAAAAAAAATCCCAAATGCAGCAACTTCAGAATACTTGCTTGTCTCCAACTTCAATAGCAGGAGCAAGGCTGTCCACAGAACACGCCTGACAATTAGACGGTCTAAGCAGGATGCTGGGGAATGTCTGCGCCTGACTTAGGGCTCTTCAAGAACTCTTCAGGTTGAGGCATCTTCTCAGCTGGAAGAGAAGCAATGGATACCAATCATCCACAAGGAGAAAACGTTCTGTGGTTGGAGAAAGGAATGGATATCTGCAACATAGCTTTAAAGATTGGGCCTGTGCCAGGCCCTGGTGGCTCACACTTGTAACCCTTAGCTGCTCTGGAGGCTCAGAGCTGGGGACCGAGGTTCAAAGCCAGCCTGGGCAGGAAAGTCTGAGAGACTCTCAGCTGAATTAACCCCCAATAAGCCACAAGTGGAGCTGTTGCTTAAGTGGTAGAATGCTAGCCTTGAGGGGAAAAATAAAACGAAGGGAAGCCACGGGGCCCTGGTTCAAGTCCCAGCACGGGGTGCTCACACCTCCACCACGGCCTGGCCCTGGGAATCCCCCTGTGGCCCAGCTCAGGCTGAGTGGGCCCAGCTGCGCCCAGAGTGTCCAACCTCCCCTCCTTCCCCACCCTGCTGACGGCCCCAGAGGCGCTGCAGCTTCCTAGTGCTTAGGAAGTGCAAACCGCTGTGCGCAGGCGAAGGGGCGGCCGGAGGGGGTGAGCAGACCCCAGGGCCCCGGGGGCCTCTCCAAGCCCCTCACCTGGCCGGTCCTGGAGCTCTGCGCCCCGGGCTGCGAGGCTCAGGAGAAAGCTCTTCACGCGATTCTGCCCCGCAGGCCGTCCCAAGATGGAGACCTCAGCCACGGTGCCGCGGGCCACCTTGCTCACGTGCACCAAGGCCCGACTCCGCCATGCCAGCTGGGAGACCACGGCTTGGTGGGGACCTGGACGAGTCGGGCCAGGGGTCAGGGGGAAGGGCTGGCCAGGGCCGGGCCGCCCTGGGGGCTGGGGGGGCGGTGGGGGGTGGGGGGCCTCACCCAGCGGCCTCGCCCGCCCTGGCCGCTCACCGAAGATCTGATCTGCCAGCCAGGCCTCCAGGTAGAACCCCAGAGGGCGGCTCATGTCCTCCACCGGAAACCACCACGGCCGGACGCGAACCTGGGGGCGCAGACGCGGGGCCCCACGCGGCCGCTCCTGGGGGGAGGACGGCTGCTGCCCGCCCTGTCCGGCCGCATCCGGCCCCATGGGTTCGGCCCTAGCGGACCCAAGGCCTAGAGGATCCATGGCCCGGAGGCCCGGCTGCAAAGGCTGGGGCGGCTTCCGCCAGGCCCGGCTCTTGAGGAGGCCCCGGCCCCGCCCCGTGGGCGGCGCCCCTAGGAGCCCCCAGGGCCATGGTCACTTCCGGTGCCCGGTCACTTCCGCTTCTCCCCTGAACTGGATGTGGGCTCTGGGTGAGGGTGAGTGGTTTGGGGGTTTGCGGGGCCCGGGGGCCCCGGGGCCCCAGAGCCTCGGAGGCGTCATCCCAGCCCCAGAATTCCAGCCTCAGGGCCTCTGCCCCTGCACGTCAGCGTCCACGGGGAAAAGCTGATTCTACTTCAGCCTGTGGGCAAATTATTATTATTATTATTATTACTATTATTATTTGGAATCCTCTTCAGTGCCTAGGATAAGGGTTTCCAGTCACCTTCCAAGCACAGGTAGGTAGATGAGGCCCAGAGCAGGCCCCACGAGCCTACAATTTCCTCCCCTCTCCTCTCCTCTCTGGATGTTTACCATTTTGAAATTAGTCAAGTTTTTTTCATCAGGGCTGGGAATATGGCCTAGTGGCAAGAGTCTTTGCCTCTTATACATGAAGCCCTTGGTTCGACTCCCCAGCACCACATATATAGCAAACCGTCAGAAGTGGCACTGTGAGTCAAGTGGCAGAGTGCTAGCCTTGAGCAAAATGAAGCCAGGGACAGTGCTCAGGCCCTGAGTCCAAGGCCCAGGACTGGCAAAAAAAAAAAAAACAGAGTCAAGTTTTTTTCATCAAGTTTTTTTCCCCAATGAGATGTCACAAGTGGCCATCATAGTCCATATAAAAAGTTAGACCCATGTTGTTTCCACCATCCTAAGACATTTAACATCACAGTATACGTTGCTCCCCGATATTCTTAATTTCGCGTCTCGAATTTCAAAGTTGGGTGCTCGTGGCACACGCACCTGTCATCCTCGCTGCTCAGGAGGCTGAGGTCTGAAGATCAAGGGTCAAAGCCAACCCAAGCAGGAAAGTCCCTGCGAGATTCCTATCTCCAATTAGCCACCAAAAAGCCAGAAGTGGAGCTGTGGTAGAGCACTAGCCTTGAGCACGAGAGCTTACAGACAACACTCAGCTCCAGAAACAAACCAAAACAGTTTTATTCTCAACTCATTAAAGATGTCACACATTTGAAACAATCATGAAACAGTTTAAGAGCTGTGGACATCCCCTCCCCCCTTTGCCTCACTTCCCTCTTCTTTAAATAGCTTGGTGATGGATGCAAGCCTACCATCCCAGCATTGATGCTTCAGGGGAGAATTGTATGTGAAGCCAGCCTGGGTTACATGCCAAGAACCAGTCTCCAAAAGCAAAACAATAAAAAAAATAAAAAGTAGATATCACTAAAGAATTTTCCCCTTGCTTTCCCCACAGGGAATCTTTATCCTGAGGCCAGTGTGTCATCTTATGCTTGGTCTTACACATTTTCTTCTGTATTTCTAGAAATATTGTTTGGTATTTCTTTTAGAACAAATGGCATTGTGCTGTACAAACAATTTTGATTTTAGAATTGAATATAATGTGTGTGTGTTCCCAGAATCGTTTTAATAAAAAAAAGTGTCATTTAACGTATTAATACACTGAACTCCTCATCCACTTTAGACATCAAATTTTCAGCAAATCGTGTCTACAAGAGGAAGACTAACATATAGCTCAGTGATATAGTGCTATGTTTAGTACATGTAAGGTCTTGGATTTAATCACTAACCAATAAAAAAGTCTGTAACAAAAGAACTTGAATCTTAATTTTAGTGGCTATTTCTTTCCTTTGTAAAATTAACATAATACTTGTACACTGTAAACAAATTTTGAAGATATAAAATATATTTTAAAATCAATATATGGTAAAAACCCATATATCATCTATAGTATATGCCTTGCTATATAGCCTAGGCTGGTCTGGAACTTGAAATTCTCCTGCTCCAGCCCTAACTGCTGGAAAGACAAGCATGTACCATTATATTTCACTTCCCTTATATATTCTTTTTTCAATTGTATATACATTATAAATTTCTTCTTTCAGACCTAATTGCCTTTTCAACTTCTTTCTGGTGTCTTTTGATGAGCACCATTCTCAATGAACACATTTAGTCAATATAGATTGCAATATTAAGTATCTTCTGTCTTGTTTAAGAAATTCTTCTGCTGGGTACCAGTGGTTCACACCTGTGATCCTCACTACTCCAGGAGGCAGGCATCTGAAGATCATGGTTCGAAGCCAGCCCAGGCAGGAAAGTCCATGAGACACTTATCTCCAATTATCCACCAGAAAACCAGAAATGGCGCTGTGACTCAGGGGCACTAACCTTGAAACAGCTCAGAGATAGCACCTAGGCCCTTAGTTCAAGCCTCACAATGGCAAGAATGGTACCATGATACAAACCTTAAGGACAATCAAAGTCATTAAGGTCCCTGGGAATGGCTACAACAAATTTTTATGTCGGGAAGCATATTTGTAAGACCTCACTACAATAAATAATGCTAAGAAGATATAAAGGCTAAGATGATTAAATGAAACTTCCAAATGTCCTGAGCTCTGAAGAAGTTCATACTATTTGCTAAGATTGCTGCAGTTTCTACATTCGCTTTGAAATCCTTAAGTCATCTGAGGTTAATTCTTTTGACTTGGGAAAGAGGCAGAGGTAGAGCTTCATCTTTCCATTACTGATCCTTTGTTATTTGAGCCATTCTCCGAGGACATGTCCTGAGACACCTTCCATTGTCATGTGACTTTCAAACCTCCATAGGGAGATAAGTCGGCCACAGGCTGCTTTGAAGGCATTAATTAGTCCAGACACTCAAGAAAGACAAGATTCTCTATGGCTCTCATCTAGGGGACAGTTTCTTTCCATTTTAGTTTTACTTAGTGTAGTGCTTTGTGGTACACAGCTTGATGGTGTTTCCTACACTTTGGAATCCCGAGTCCCACTTGCTGACATTATTCCAGTATTCAAATTAATGACAATGTTCTTAGCATTTAACAGACTGTACCAATTTAAACCAGTTGTTGAACCACTCTCCTGCCTCCAAGTGCCTTTGATTTACCCTCAAGAAGATGGTGAAGGTGACTTGAATATTGGCTCCACCATTTTCTAGCTATGTGATGGATGTTAATCTTTCTGTTCTCCACCAAACCCTGAACAAAACACTACCCAAGTTTCCAATGGATCTCGTGCTTTCATTTTGTCTCCTTCCATAGAGGAACCAGTCTGATGGTGTTTGAGTTCTGTCAGTAGAGTGCATGAATGAAATGAATTGCTCTGTGTGTGTGTGTGTGTGTGTGTTGGTAATAGGACTCAAGGCTGGTGCTCTACCACTTAAACCACACCTTCATTTCTGGATTTTTGCTGATTAATTGGAGATAAGATTCTCATGGACTTTTCTGCCTGGGCTGGCTTCAAACCATGAACCTCAGATCTCAGTAGCTAGGATAACAGGTGTGAACTACCAACACCGGTAAGTGAATGCTTTTGTGGTTTCTCATTTAGAAGCCTAATCCTTCATTACTTCACTTCTTGGTTTAGCCTTGAATGCCTTAAAATTGAGTCTATGTAGTGTGAAAAATAGTACAGTGCATAGTAAAGACACAAATCATTTCTGCATTGTCAAACATGATAATATAGTAATTATATATATACATATATATCAGATTGTTAGGAAGAAAAGGAAACTAGTAATAAGATATTTACCAACACTGTCAGTTGAGGAGAAATCATACAAAAATACATTAAAAGCCTAGTAGTTCTGTATAATAAGGCACACTCATCTAAGCAGTTACAGAAACTTTATAATCTGGAAATAAATGGTTACATGGATAAATAGGTACACAGACATTCCACTCTTCTAAATAATATTCAAGTAAATCCAAATCATCACTGGCACCCAATTTAGAAAAAAAAATGATTTACCAATTATATGTTGCCTTGTTTTATAGAGTACTGGGGCTTGAACTCTACCACTCAAGGCATGACTCCAGCCCTATAAATTATTGTTTTGGTGTGTGTATGTGTGTGTTCTGCTCCTAGGGGTTGAACTCTGGGGGCATAGGAGCTACCCGTCAGCTCTTTTTTCCAGGCTAGCACTCTGCCACTTGAGCCACAGCTCCACTGATTCATTGGAGGTGGGAATCTTAGGGACTTGCCTACCTGGGCTGGTTTTGAACCATAGTCCTCAGATCTCATCCTCCTGAGTAGCTAGTGCTATATGCATAAGCCACCAACAAACACAGCTACATTTGTTAAAGTATCTTATTTTAGACTTTACATTCCAAAAATCTGGTTTTTCGGTCCCCTCTTTTCTGTCATTTCCTCTCTTCTCACCAAAAGTTCAATATTTCTTTTAGGATTCTTCTTCCACTTTAAAAAAAAAAAAGGTATATATAAGCCAGGTATGGTGACTCATCCTTGTAACCCTAGGTACTCACAAGGCAGAGATCAGGAGGTTCACGGATGGAGGATGACCTGAACTGAAAACTGAGACATCATCTCAACCAATAAAAACTGAGCATGATGGTCTACCTGTTATCCCAGCTAAGTTGAAAGTACAAATAGGGGGAATATAGTCTAGATCAGCCTGGGCATCTATGTAGGAACCTATTCAGAAAACAAAGTAAAAAGGGTGGAGCACAGCTCAGGTAGTTGAATGCTTCCCTAACAGGCACAGACCCCTGACTTTCAACTCCAGTACCAACATAAAAGATACATGAATTTTCTCTTATTTTTCTATAATACTAAACATTTTCCTGTATTCTTTCTCCTCTTGAGTATTTATTTTAAGAAAACTAAACCTATGGAAGGTTGTCAAGAGATAAACACATTTTAGTTCTAGGTGGATTTCCTTTGGCATACTCCACGTGGTTACTGTATAGGAGTTTGGTACACTGGATATTGTATATATGCTTACCTGAACTAAGGAAGGGAAAGAAAAATGAGGGAGGGTATAGTAAATATGACAAGAAATGTACTCACTGCCTTATGTAACTGTACCCCCTCTGCATATCACCGTCAATAAAATTTAATTTAAAAAAAAACAAACACATTTTAGGGGCTGGGAATATGGCCTAGTAGCAAGAGTGCTTGCCTCATATACATGAAGCCCTGGGTTCAATTCCCCAGCACAACATATGTAGAAAATGGCCAGAAGTGGCGCTGTGGCTCAAGTGGCAGAGTGCTAGCCTGGAGCAAAAAAGAAGCCAGGGACAGTGCTCAGACCCGGAGTTTAAGGCCCAGGACTGGCCAAACACACACACACACAAACACACACACACGCATTTTATACCTGCCATTTTGTTTCATCAATTCTGAACATTTTACTCCATTTATGTTATCTCCCTGCCTATATAGACCCTTTTTGTGTACTACTTGTAAGAGGCAGATATCGTGATGTTTTATCCCAAGTAATTTAACATCATCCCTTAAGTATAAACAAGGACAGTCTCCTGCATAACCCTAAATAATTATTCACTCAGGAAATTGGACAGTAGTTTAGTACTCGTATCTAATACAGCTTTCATTTTCAGTCTTCCTGGTTTTCCCAGTTGACAATGGTCTTACTCTGAGCTTGAGCTGCCCTCAAGCTTGAAATCCTCCTGCTTTGCCTTCCTGAGTCAAGTTACCATATTTGTATCTAATTTTCATGGCTGTCTAGTCAAATTCACCTTTGTTATATCATTGGTCTCTTAATTTAGAGTCCTTCTGGTTTGTGTATTTAACCTTTAACAATAATGACATTTTAAGTGTTTTTTGTTGTGGAACTTTTCAAACATACAACAGTAGATAGGAACATGAGCTTTTAGACCCCAGGGCTAAATTTCAGAAGTTACACATATCAGGTCTGGCTATTTACCCTTGTACATCAAATAAAGAGACATGGCAAAGAGCAGAGAAAGATTTATTACATGGCAGCCATGACAAGACCACTTCAGTTCATCTTCATCCACTTCAGGAGTACAGACATGAATTATACACTTAGACAGCAAGGGACAAACAGGGAGCCTGAGTCTAGAGTGAGGCAAAATAATTGCTGAAATTTTGATGATCCCCATAAAGTTGAGTTCAAAACACGGCTCCATTTCCAATCAACTATAAAAGAAAAAAGAAAGGGGAAAAAGCCCACTAGATTCAGGCATGGATCAAATGGTAGATTGCCCACCATAAGCAAGCAAGCTGAGTGAGACTGAAGCCAAGTTCAAAGCCTGGTACTAACAAACTGTAAATAAATAATTCCCATGCACATACACCACTACTCAATTGAAATGGACAAGCTCTCAGTCAGTGCTGAATTGCTGTCAACTGTGTTTAAATCATCCTGTGATTTGCTATTTCCCTTGACATTCATTTTGAAAAACTCTGCCTTCAAAAACACAAACAGTACCCTAAAAACAGGGCTAAAGTGAATGTTTAAGCCATAAAGTAAAACTTTTTTTTTAAGGATTCACGTCTTTCATGTCTTTAGAAGAAGGCAAGCAGCATGATGGGAGGAGGGGAGGAATCAAGTCTGGACAGGATAGTGCAGAACTGAACACATCCTGAGCATTTGCAGGTTTTCCTCAAAGGTGAACCTGAAGATACCAAAGGTCTACAGAGTTCTCTCTGCTTATCCTTCCTGGAATAGAGTTCATGAGGCAAGCATTTCCTCAATACCAAAGCCAGACAAAGACATTACCAAAAAAGAAAGCAACAGAATAGTACCCATCAAGAGCAGATGTAAGCTATATACTAGCAAATCAAATCCAGCAAAAATCCTACCTAAACATTTGAGATTAAGGATTTGCAAATGGAAATTACAGACATAACTTGTTTATGTTTTTGTATACTTCCTATGCTATAGTTTATTTGTATTTCTTCAGAGATGATTGAATTAAGGAGTTACTATGAACTGGGCTCTAGTCTTTTCCTTGTAATCCTAGCTACTCAGGAGGCTGAGATCTGAGAATCCCGGTTTGAAGCTAGCTGGGACAGAATCCAAGCAACTCGTAACTCCAATTAATCACCAAAAAGTCAGACATTGGGCTGTGGCTCAGATGGTAGAGTGCCAGCCATGAGTGGAAAACGTAAGGGACAGTGCCCAGACCTTAAAGTCAAACCCCAGTACTGACACACACTAAAGTGCTCAAGGCCTGACCCAGCAATAGGGCATCATCTGCCTGGAAAGCGTGAGAACCTACTTTCAAAGCACAGTACTTCCGCCTGCCTCCCCCCCCCCCCCACACACACACACACACGCACACATGGGGAGGGGGGAAGTTACTACAGTTAATTGGATGTCATTTAACCCATTCCACCCAGGATGGACCAGGGGTTGAGTTGTTGGTTTGTTTTTTCAATCCCTGATTATAACCTAGTATTGTAGAGTTGAGATGGAATTGCGTGCATGTGTGTGCATGCGCGTGTGTGTATGTGTGTGTGTGTGTGTGTGTGCCATCCTGAGATTTGAAGTCAGGCCTGGGCTTAAGCTTTTTGGGGTGGTTAATTGGGCATCAGGGTCGGGTGGAAACTGGGCGCCCGTGACTCGCGCCTGAAATCCCACCTACCCAGGAGGCTGAGGTCTGCGGATGGCAGTTCGAAGCCAGCCAGGGCAGGAAAGCCCATGAGACTCTTTATCTCCAATCAACTACTGAGGGGGGGAGGGGGCGGGAAGCCGGAGGTGGAGCCATGGTTCAATCGGTAGAGCGCTAGCCTTGAGCACCGAGGCTCGGGGACAGAGCCCAGGCCCCGAGTTCAAGCCCCAGGACCCGCAAACAAACAAACAAACAAAGGATGAAGGAGGAAAGGAAAAGGAAGCCTCAAGTCTCACGGAGCTTCCTGCAGCGACTGGCTTTGAACGGCGATCCTCGGACCTCAGCCTCCTGAGTGGCCAGGGTTACAGGTGTGAGCCACCGCCCCCCCTGCCGTTTGCAGTTTCCTAAGGTGGTGAGTGCGGTTTTGAGGCGCGGTTCGGGGCGCTCTGGACGCCCTGGGAAGGAGGGGGGCTCCGGGACCCGAGGACCAAGCCGAGGCGGGCAGAGCCCTGGGCTATCAAAGGCAGCCCACTCGCACTTGCAACCTAGCTCAGGACACGCCCCCACAGGTAAGACAGCGGATTGGCCAATCCGGGAGGGGCCCGCCCCCCATGCTCGCGAGCCAATGGCTGCGCGGCCGGAGCGGGGCGGGGCGGGGCGAGGCTCGCGGGGGCTCCTAAAGTAGCGGCTGCGTGGATGCCCTGGCAGAGGGTTTCTACGACGGCCGACGGGGCGCGCTGGGGCAGAGCCCCACGGAAACTACGGGGCACTCGAGGGATCTTTCTCAGAACCATGTCCAGACAATCAGCGGGAGCCAACGCCCCCCGCTGGGTCGTTGCTTCCCGCCGGAGCTCCGCAGGGTACCGAGCTCCCGAGCAGCGGCCGGCGGGGGAGCCCAGTAGAAGAGGTCGCGGAGGCGGCCGGGGCCGGCGAGGTGGAGACTGGAGGGAGCCCGCTGGGGCCCCGGAGCCCGGGGCGGCCGGCCGTCGGGAACCGCCGCTCTGCTTCCGACTGAAGAACGACCTGGTGGGCGTCGTGATCGGTGAGCCCGGAGGAGGGGTGCGGGGGTGGGTGCGGGGGTGGGCGCAGGTCCGGGGGCGGCGGGGCGGGGCGGGGCGGGGCGCCGCCGGGGCTCAGCCTCCCCTCGCTGCCGCCGTGCACCGACTCGAGCCTTACCTGCTGCGATCGCGGGTCTGGCTGGAGGATGACATCTGTTTGTCCTGACGAAGGGTAGGAGAGTTCACGCTCTGTTCTTCTGCGATGGTACCGGCGCTTGAACTCAAGGCTTCGAGTCTGTTGCTCGGGAGGTTGGTTCTCTACCATTTGAACCGCACGTCCACTTCCGGATTTGGGCTGGTTACTTGGAGATGAGCTCTTCTTTTAGCTTTGTTTGCCTCGGCTTTCTTTGAGCGGTGATCCTCGGATCTCATCCTCCTGAGTAGGTGTTCTCGCAGCTCTGAGTCACCCTTGACTGTGTAGGGCTGATATTTTGTTTTATTTGTGAGTGTGTGTGAGTGTGTTTGTGTGTGTGTGAGAGAGAGACAGAGACACCCTTCTGATACTGGGGCTTGAACTCGGGGCCTAGGTAGGCACTGTCCTTTAGCTTTTTCCACTCAAGGCTAGCTCTCTACCACTTGTGCCATAGCTCTCCCTCCTGCTATTTGGTGACTAATTTGGGGATAAGAGTGACAGACTTGGATGGCTTCCAACTGCGGTTCTCAGATCTCACCCTCCTGAGTAGCTAGGATGATAGAAGTGAGCCACCAGCGCCTTGCTTTTGTTTTACTTAAAAAAAAAAAAAAAAAAAAAACCTGTTCTGAGAAAATTAACAGACTGTGTAGGCTGATATTTGCTGCTGCATTATCTAGCGATTCTTTAGCCCCAGGAGGCTAATGAACAGGCACAGAGCTCAAGAGCCATGTGCCTTACAACAGCCAACAGGTTTGCAGTGGAAACCAGTTCTCAGCACTTTCCAGTTCTAACCGGTTACTCCATGTTGGATCTGCATCATTTGTGTGAGTGTATGTGTGACTGTGCACACACACACGTGCCTCCTGGCGACTGAACTCAGAGCTTCAGAAATTAGACTTATTGTTGAGCTACATCATCAGTCCTGGAACCAATTTTTTTTTAATTGTGGTTAAAAGTGAAATAAAACTGACTAACCCGTGTGGCTTAATGGTGGAGTGTTCGCCTAGCATGCATAAAGCCCTGGGTTCGATTCCTCAGTACCATGTAAACAGAAAAGGCCAGGAGTGGCGCTGTGGCTCAAGTGGCAGAGTGCTAGCCTTGAGCAAAAAGAAGCTCAGGCCCTGAGTTCAAGCCCCAGGACTGAAAAAAAAAAAAAAACTGACTAACCATAATGATTGGTGGTGCTAGAGGTCAAACCCAATTCATCAATTTTGAGGAAATCATCTACTACCATACATTACCCAAAACATATCTTTTTTTTTCTCTTTTCTCTCTCTCTTTTTTTTTTTTTTTTTTTTTTTGGTGCTGGTGCTGGTTCTAGTTCTGGGGCTTGAACTCAGGACCTGAGCTCTGTTTCTCAGCGGGGGTTGTACTCTAGCACTTGAGCTACATACAGCTCCACTCAGGCTTCTTGGAGATAAGAGTCTCAGGGGCTTTCCTGCCTTGGCTAGCTTTGAACCAGGATCTCAGCTCTCAGCTTCCTGAGTAGCAAGGATTACCGGTTTGAGTCACTGAGCCCTGTTCCACCTTACCTATTTTTAAGCCTGTGGTACAGTATTCATGATAAATACAATGTTCCGCCACAGAACTCCCAAGAGTTAAAACTATACCAGAATTGTAGATCATGCCTGCAATCCTAGCTACTCAGGAGGCTTGGCTTTGGTCTCTGATTCTCAGATCATAGCCTTCTGAGTAGCTAGGATTACAGGCATGAACCACTGCACCCTGCTTGTAAATACTACTAGTATGAACACAGTACAGATATTCCTTTGACTCCCTGCTTTGAATTCTTTTGAATGAATTCTCTTGGGTGCTCTGGGGTCTTTTGAATTATTTTGGACCCAGAAGTAGGACTGGTGAATTCTGTGACAGGGTTTTTTTTCAGTATTTTTAAAGAACTCTACTATATGACATACCAGCAGGTATATGCTTTAACCAGTAGGTTCTGCTGATTTACAGACACATAGGTTTCAGTTTCTCCAGATCCTCTTTAAAAGAAAAAATAATAATAATGGCCATTCTAGAGCTGATGGTGTATTTTAGTGGTAGTGGTTGCTTAGCATGTACAAGCCCTTGAGTTCAATGCCAAGTAAAAATGGGCATATTCACCAGGCACTGGTGACTCAGGCCTGTAATCCTAGCTACTCGGGGACTGAGATCGGAGAATCAAGGTCCAAAGCCCAAGCAGGAAAGTCCATGAGACCCTTATCTCCAACTAACCACCGGGAAAAAAAAAAAGCCAGGAGTGGAGCTGTGGCTCAAGTGAAAGAGCACTTGCATTGAGCACCACCCTGAGTTCAAGCCCCAGGACCAGCACAAAAAGGGAGAAAAGGATCCTGCTGGATGCTTATATTATAGCTCATGATTATAATCCTGGCTACTTGAGAGGCTAAGATCTAAGAATCATGGTTCAAAGCATCAAGGGCAGAAATGAGACTCATCTCCTATTAAACAGCAAAAAGCCAAAAATGGAGGTGTGGCTCAAGTAAAGGGTTGAGAGGCCCTGACCTCGAGTTCCAGTACTGGGACAAAAGCACGAATAGGTACCCAAACAGGAATGAAGCAGTCTTTTACCATAGTTTCTATGTCTATTTACCTGATTAGTGATGTTAAACACCAGGTGTACTTGCTGACCATTTGTGTATCCTTCTATGTATTCGAGTCCTCTGCCATTTTTCTTTTTCTTGTAGAGTTGGGGATCGCATCCAAGAACTCAGCTGTTTTAAGTATTTGCTCTATCACTGAATTCTATTCTAGCCCCCATAGCCTTTAGTGTTTCTTGTGTGTGTGTGTGTGTGTTACTGAGAATTGAACCCAGGATCTGAAGGGCAGGGTTACCATAAACAAATAAACAAGGAAAAATGAGGAGAGGAAGAGGGAGAGGAGGAGAGGAGAGGACTAGAAACAGAAGTAGAAGAGGAGACGAACTTATCTTCCTAACTGTAACTTTTGCCTCAAACTTATATTCTCCCTGCCTTCTCTTTTCAAGTAGCTGGGATTATAGACATGTTCCACTACATTGTCTTTGCTTTTTTTTCCCCCAAGTCAGTCATGAGGCTAGAACTCCCGGTCTGGGCACTGCCCCTAAGCTCCTGGCTAGCACTTTACCACGTTGAGCCACGGCACCACTTCCATGTTTTTGGTGGTTCATTGGAGAGAAGAGTCTCATCAACTTTCTTGCCTGGGCTGGCTTCAAACCATGATCCCCAGATCTCTGCTTCCTGAGTAGCTAGGATTACAGGTGTGAGCCCCTGGCAACCAGCCTTTTGTTTCGTTCTGGCTTTGTTAATGCCGATACGAGGGCTTGAACTCTGGGTGTGGGCACTGTCCCTTAGCTTTTGTTTTAAGGCTGGTGCTCTACCACTTGCAGCTTGTTTGTTAAAGATAAGAGTCTCGTGGAGTTCTCTGCCTGAGTTAGCTTCAAGCCTTGATTCTCATACCTCAGTTTCCTTTTTTTGTGTGTGTGGGGAGCAGTACTGCAGTTTGAGCTCGGGGCTTTGTACCTGATACACAGGCACTCTACTGCTGAGCAATGCCTTCAACCATACCTTTCTTTTTAAAAACAGGTCGTGGAGGGACAAAAATACGAGAAATCCAAAATACTACTAACACCAGAATACAGGTAAATCATCTTTGTTCCTAAGCCCTCAAACCATTGTTCATTCAGCTTGGTTTTCCACTCCTTTTATTAACATACTATAGAATAAGTTGTCAGAACTTTCCACACAATGTTCTCCAGAATTTATCTGGGTTGTAGTCTGGTCCAGGTGTAAGTTTTGTAACTCTTAAAAATAAGATGATCCGGTGCTGGGAATATGGCCTAGTGGCAAGAGTGCTTGCCTCATATACATGAAGCCCTGGGTTCGATTCCCCAGCACCACATATATAGAAAACGGCCAGAAGTGGCACTGTGGCTCAAGTGGCAGAGTGCTAGCCTTGAGCAAAGAGAAGCCAGGGACAGTGCTCAGGCCCTGAGTTCAAGGCCCAGGACTGGAAAAAAAAAAAGATGATCCTAGCTATTCAGGAGGCTGAGATCTGAGGATTGCAGTTAGAAGCCAACCCAAGCAGAAAAGTCTCCATGAGACTCTTATCTCCAGTTAACCACTCAAAACCAGAAGTGGTGCTGTAGCTCAAGTGCTAGAGTGCTAGCCTTGAGCATGAAGAGGCTCAGGGACAGTGCCTAGGCCTTGAGTTCAAGTCCTGAAACTGACCAAAAAAAAAAAAAAAGAAGTAAGAATCTTCAGATAACTGGATGCTGGTGGCTCACACCTGTAGTTCTAGCTACTCAGGAGGTTGAGAGCTGAGGATCATGGTTTGAAGCCAGCCCAGGCAGGAAAGTCTGTCCCCATTAAACTACCAAAAGTAGAAAATAGAACTGTGACTCAAATAGTAGACAGTGCCCAGGCTCTGAGTTCAAGACTAGAACAAAAAGAAAAAAATCTTTGGATATACCCTCCATTTAAAATAATACTAAGCCAGAAGCTGGTGGCTTACAGCTGTTATTCTAGATACTCAGGAGGCTGAGATCTGAGGATCATGGTCATGCTAACCAGCAAAAGGCCAGAAGTAGAGGTATGGCCCAAGTGGTAGAGCACCAGCCTTGAGTGAAAAAGCCAAGCAAGAGCATAAACCCTGAATTCAAGCCCCACTACCAGCATACACACACACACACACACACACACACACACACTCATACACTAATAAGTAGGTAAAATCTCAACTAGCTGTAGTGTCTCTCTATTTGTAATCCCAGAACTCATGAGGCAAAGGCAGGAGGATCTCAAGTTCAAGATCAGCCTGGACTACAAAGTAAAATGCTGCTAAAAAAAACAAATCTTGGCCTAGTGGCAAGATTGCTTGGCTCGTATACATGAAGCCCTGGGTTCGATTGCCCAGCGCCACATATATAGAAAAAGCCAGAAGTGGCACTGTGGCTCAAGTGGCAGAGTGCTAGCCTGGAGCAAAAAGAAGCTAGGAACAGTGCTCAGGCCCTGAGTCCAAGGCCCAGGACTGGCAAAAAAAAAAAAAAGAGAGAGAGAGAGACATCAAGCCAGGCAATGGTGGCTTGAAACCCTACCTACTCAGGAGGCTAGGGTCTGAGGATGACAATTTGAAGCCAGTCCAGAATGTCCTTGGAGATCCTTTCTTATCTTCAAGCCAGAAGTAGAACTGTGGCTAAAGTGCTAGAGCACAGGCTTTGAGCAAAAAGAGCTCAGGAACAATTCTCATGCCCTGAGTTAGAGCCCAGACATCAGTGCACAGCCCAGTATCCAAATGTGCACACATGCACGTGCATACACACACGCATACACACACACGAAAGAGAGAAAGAGGTTTATGTGGGATATTGGTCATGCCCAAGAAATCACTTCCTCCGTGAACTCCCTGCCCAAAGCCTTGCCCTGCTCCCGTGCTCCTAATCTTACTGAAAGTGAGTGACCTCGCTGATCGTCTCCCTGGCTCTTCCCTCTGTCCTGTCCTCGGCTACTGAGTTGTCTCATTCTCCCTAAACTGTCCACCTGCTTCCATGCTTGTGCCCATGTAACCGTTCTCCGCCACAGTCAGCACTCTCTCTACAGCAGATCGTGACCTGTTTCTTTCCTGCCTAAGAGTTTTGTTTGCTTGGTTTTGATGCTGGTTCTGGGGCTTGAACTCAAGGCCTGTGTACTGTTCCTTAGCTTGACTTTTTCATTCAAGGCTGGCTTTCTACTGCTTGAACCAGAGCTTCACTACCAGCGTTTTAGTGGTTTACTGGAGATAAGAGTCTCAGAGACTATACTGCCCAGACTGGCTTCAAAGCGAACTCCTCAGATCTCAGCCTCCTGAGTAGCTAAGGTGACAGGTATGAAACCCTGCAGTATAGGTAAACAGTGTCCACTCATACTAGACATTGAGGCACTGGATGAAAGCCATCCTATGACTTCTTTGCCTTCGTCCTGTTCGAAAGTTGGGACAGGTGAGGAGACTTCAGTCTCACCTATTTTTCTCCTTGTACATAGATAACAAAAGGAAATCCTGAGGCAGAAGTCAAAATTTTTGGCAATAAGGCAATGCAGACAAAAGCAAAAGCAATGATAGATAATTTTGTTAAAAAACATGAAAATTACAATCCAGAACATAAAAGCGGTAAGTAATTTTTGCCTACTGAAGTAATTTAGAAATAAAACTTTTAATGTTTTTCTCTTCTGGGGTGTGTGTGTGTGTGTGTGTGTGTGTGTGTGTGTGTGTGTGTTTTGCTGGGAGATATGAACTCAGGGCCTCCTGCTTTCTCTGTTTGAGCCCTACCACTTGAGTCATGCTTCCAGCCTAGCTTTTTCCTAGCTGATTGGAAATTGAATTCCAAGGACTTTTCTGCTCAGGCTGCCTTCAAACTGTGATCTACCAGAACTCAGCCTTCTGAGTAGCTAGAATTACAGGTGTGAGCCACCAGTGCCCTGCTTACACTTTTCTTTTTGCCAGTCCTGCAGCTTGAGACTCATGGCCTGAGCACTGTCCCTGGCTTCTTTGTTTGTTTGCTCAAGGCTAGCACTCTACCTCTTGAGCCACAGCACCACTTCTGGCCTTTTCTGTTTATGTGGTGCGGAGGAATTGAACCCAGGGCTCCATACATGTTAGGCAAGCACTCTACCACTAAGCCACACTCCCAGCTCCTGGACTCTTTCTTTTTTCTTTTTTTTTTCTTTCTTAAACTACTTAATTAGCTGGGCACTGGTGGCTCACACCTGTCATCCTAGCTTCCCAAGAGGCTGAGATCTGAGAACTGTGATACAAAGTCAGTCCAGACAGGAAAGTTCATGAGACTCTTATATAACCACCCAAATCCAGAAGTAGAGCTGTAGCTCAAGTGGTAGAGCACCAACATTAAGTGGAAAAGCTCAGGGACAGCACCCAAGCCCTGAGTTGATGCCCTCACAGGTAAAGGAAAAATTACTTAATTATTTGAATATTTTAAAATCTCCAACATGTTTATACTAAAGGGGGAAAAAAGAAAAAACACTATCAAACCTTGAAAGCCTGGGTTCAGATGAAAATGTTTTCTCTTAGTTTTTCTAAGAAATTTTAAATGTGAGAGCTCCATTTCATCACTTTACTGGGTAATACCTGCATTCATAAAACTATTATAGGGCTGGGGATATAGCCTAGTGGCAAGAGTGCCTGCCTCGGATACGCGAGGCCCTGGGTTCGATTCCCCAGCACCACATATACAGAAAACGGCCAGAAGCGGCGCTGTGGCTCAAGTGGCAGAGTGCTAGCCTTGAGCGGGAAGAAGCCAGGGACAGTGCTCAGGCCCTGAGTCCAAGGCCCAGGACTGGCCAAAAAAAAAAAAAAAAAAAAAAAAACTATTATAAGGCTTTAGTAATATAACAGTATGTTTACCCACTCTAGACATTTCATGCTGTTTTTCTTCCTTTCTTTAATAAACTGAATTTTCCTAAGACCATAGATAAAGAGAAGATAGCCTACTGTCATGGTAGTATAAAAGCTGCAAAAACAAAAACAAAAAAATGTTTCCAGCCAGTCACTTGTGGCTCACGCCTGTGATCCTAGCTATTCAGGAGGCTGAGACCTGAGGATTGTGATTCAAAGCCAGCCCAGGCAGGAAAGTCCGAGAGACTCTTATCTCCAGTTAACCACCAGAAAAGTGGAAGCAGCACAGTGGCTCAAAATGGTAAAGTGCTGCTAGCCTTGAGCAAAATAGCTCAGAGACAGCGCCTAGACCCTGAGTTCAAGCCCAATGTTCAACAACAACAACAAAAATTTGTTCTGATACTAGGCTTGAACACAGGACCTTATGTTCTTGATTAGCTTTTTGGTTCAAGGCAAGCGCTCTACCATTTACACCACCATTCACTTGGAGATAGGAATCTTCTGAACTTTTCTGCTCAAGCTAGCTTTGAACCATAATCTTCAGCTCTCAGCCTCCCGAGTAGTCAGGATTGCAGGCATGAGCCACCAACACCCAGCTTCAAATCCTGTATTTCAGTCATTAGCATCCAGTTATTAATAAACACAAAGTAAATTGGGATTTCTTATCAAATTAACTTTAGAGGAACATTTTTCACAGGTGTGGTTGAGTTCCACTCTTCTGTTGTGAAGGAGGTAAACGCGAGTGACAGTGGAACAGATGATCAGCCGCTGATAGATTGGGACCAGATTCGAGAAGATGCCTTGAAGTGGGAAAAAAAAAAGTGGGCAGGTTAGTGCAACCCCCTGATGTTAACACATGGTTTTAGGGCTTCTTATTCTTATTCTGGGTCTTAGACTTTATGAAATGTCTGGTTTCCTTTTAAAAAGGAACTCTGTATGAAAAGTAGCAAAACTTAATTTGCCTTTAGTTTCGAGATCACTAGAGCTTCCATATGCCTGCACCATGACTTGTTTTCTAAATGCAACGCCAACTATTTCTTGTACCATTTGAAATAACTCAGTGCAAAAGATTAATAAAATATAAAGGAGCTGGACATTGGTGGCTTACATCTGTAATCCTAACTACTCAGTGCTGCAGTTTGAGAACCACAGTTCAAAGCTAGCCCCGACAGGGAAGTCCGTAAGACTCTCATCTCCAGTTAACCACCAAAGAGCCAGAAGAAGTGGATTTGTAGCTCAAGTGAAAAAAACCTCAGGGACAGTGCCCAGGTCCTGAATCTAAACCCCAGTTTGAATAAAGTAAAATAAAATTGAAAGAAACTCAGCCCCCCCCCCAGAAAAATGGGAAGGGAATAAACAAGGCAACCTTGCTCCTCTGATTAAGCAAAGATGGATTTCATATTGGTCTTGGTTTGGTGAGGGGAGAAGGATTTGAGAGTCATGGATGGTAGATCTGATTAAGAAACATTGCAGGGGCTGGGGATATGGCCTAGTGGCAAGAGTGCCTGCCTCGTATACATGAGGCCCTGGGTTCAATTCCCCAGCACCACATATATAGAAAATGGCCAGAGGTGGCGCTGTGGCTCAAGTGGCAGAGTGCTAGCCTTGAGCAAAAAGAAGCCAGGGACAGTGCTCAGGCCCAGAGTCCAAGCCCCAGGACTGGCCAAAAAAAAAAAAGAAAGAAAGAAAAAAGAAACATTGTATGCATATATGGACATCAGAATGAAACCCTCTTGTACACTAATTACAAGGTTATGCTGGGAACACCTATGATCTTAATTACTCAGGAAGCTGAGATCTGGAAGATTCCAGTTTGAAACGAGCCCATGTTAAAAAAAAAATCTGAGAAACTTCATTTCCAAAATAACCAGCAAAAACCTCTGCTGGAGTTTTGGTTCATGTGGTAGAACACTGGCCCCACAAGCAAGCCCCTGGTATAGAGAGAAAAAATATGAAGGGAAAAAATTGCAGGCTGGGAATGTGGCTTCGTGGTAGAGTGCTTGCCTAGCATGCATGAAGCCCTGGGTTCAATTCCTCAGCCCCATATAAACAAAAAAAGCCAGAGGTGGCGCTGTGGCTCAAGTGGCAGAGTGCTAGCCTTGAGCCAAAAGAAGCCAGGGACAGTGCTCAGGGCCTGAGTCCAAGCCACAGGACTGGCCAAAAAAAATTGATTGCTACTCATTTTGACCCAAAACTAAAATGTTAGAAATTTTCAGGATAGGATAACACTTCCTGAAATGGATGGATTTTTTTTTTTTTTTCCAGTCCTGGGCCTTGGACTCAGGGCCTGAGCACTGTCCCTGGCTTCTTTTTGCTCAAGGCTAGCACTCTGCCACTTGAGCCACAGCGCCACCTCTGGCCATTTTCTATATATGTGGTGCTGGGGAATCGAACCCAGGGCTTCATGTATATGAGGCAAGCTCTCTTGCCACTAGGCCATATTCCCAGCCCCCTGGATGGATTTTTGTTTTGATGAATTTTTTGTATTTTTTTAAAGGTGAGATAGCTATAATAACTCAGCCTGCTATTGAACTTCTTCTGTACACTAGACTCGCCTTGAACTCATAATCCCCCTCCCTGGGCCTCCACAGCGCCAGGATTACAGGTGCATGCCACTTGGTCTAGCTCTTTGGGTTGAATTTTCAGTGAAATTTTTCGGGTGATGCATCACATTAATGTCCATAATAAACTTGGGCACTGACTTTTTTGTGTGCCACTACTAAAATATTTCATGCTGTCACATGGATTTTTTTGTTGTTGTTCAAGGATGGTGCTCTACTTCATGAACCACACCTCCACTTCTGCCTTTTTTAAATTGAAGATAAGAGTCTCATGGACTTTTCTGCCCAAGCTGGCTGCCAAACTTGATCCTCAGATCTCAGCCCCCTGAGTAGCTAGGATTACAGGCGCGAGTCACTGCCCCTTTGGGCACTGGTCTTGGCTATCAAAATGTGTCAGCAAAGAGTCATCCTTTATTAAAAATTAAAAAGCTCAGGCCCTAGCCTGGTACTGCTGGCTAGCTACTCTGGAGACTGAGATTTAAGGATCACAGTTCCAAGCCAACCCCAGCAGGAAAACCCATGGGACTTTTTATTTCCAACTAACTACAAAAAAAAAAGCCAGAAGTAGAGTTGTGGCTCAGATGGTGGAGTACTACTAGCCTTGACCATAAAAACCTCAAGGACAGCACCCAGGCCCTGAGTTCAAGCCCCAGAATAGGCACAAAAAATAAACAAATAAAGGCTCAATCCCTAGTATACAGCGAACAAAATACTTGTGAGTTGGTCAGTACCTCTGGGTGTTAAGTTTCCTGATAATAGATGTGTTGTGAAGATTTATTATAAATGAGACTAGGGAAAGGATTTAAAAGGTAAGCATTTAAGATATATAGTCTCCTTTGTATGACTATTTAAAGATAATAAGCCAAAAAAAGAGAAATATATATGTTTTGAGACGGAATAAGAATCTAAATTTAATTCTTTATTAGTAACGGTATGGGGGCTGGGAGCTGTGGCTTAGTATTTACTTTGTGTACACGAGACCCAGGGTTCAATTCCCAGCACTTAACAAAAAAGCAAAGTAAAGATAGGAATCTTCAAAGGAAAGTTAAATGCAGTTTACTGTGGTCGAAAGTTGTAGTGGCTCGATATCTTGTAAAATCATGTTTTTCCGGGCTGGGGATATGGCCTAGTGGCAAGAGTGCTTGCCTCGTATACATGAAGCCCTGGGTTCCATTCCCCAGCACGACATATATATATATAGAAAACGGCCAGAAGTGGTGCTGTGGCTCAAGTGGCAGAGTGCTAGCCTTGAGCAAAAAATAAAGAAGCCAGGGACAATGCTCAGGCCCTGAGTCCAAGCCCCAGGACTGGCCAAAAAAAAAAAAAAAAAATCATGTTTTTCCTTATTTGAAATTACAGGATAAAAATAGCTTTCCTGGGTGAAGAATGTAATTGAAAGGCAAACCCAAAGGGGTATACGTGTAGTGTAGAGATGTGTGCACGTGTACTCACGCGCATGAACCTGTACTAGGGCTTGGACTCAGGGCCTCGTGCTGTCGCGTGGCTTCTTAGCTCAGTGCTGGCACTCTGCCGCTTAAGCATACCTCCACTCGGGCTTTTTAGTAGAGTCTCGCGTACTTTTCTGCCCAGGCTGGCTTTGAACCATGATCCTCAGGTCTTAGCCTTCTAGGAACTAGGATTAATGAGATTGTTTAGAGTGGAAAACTATAAAATTGTCTAAGATTTATTTGTGGAGAACTGAGTACATTCATGGAGAACTTAGTACATACTTTACATAGTACACATTTTGTGTCAATTTCTGTAGCTTTGAAGAAATGTTAATGAAATGTGATTCTCATTATTTATCAACATTTTGAGTTTTTATCTTTTTCCCAGATTTGCCCCCAATTAAGAAAAACTTTTACATAGAGTCAGAAACAACAAGCTCAATGTCACAAGTGGAAATAGATACTTGGAGGTGAGTGATTTTGTTTTATTACCTCATTAAATGTGTTTTTATATTAATGTTATTGTTGTTTTGTTCAGGTGCTAGGGCTTGAACTCAGGACCTGGGTGCTGTCCTTGAGCTTTTGTTTCTCAAGGATGGCTCTCTTATCATTGGAGCCATAGGTCCAGTTCTTGCTTTTTGGTGAGTAGTTTGAGGTAAGACTCCCAAGGACTTTTCTTCCACGGGCTGGCTTAGAACTGGTATACTCCGATCTCAGCCTCCTGCATAGCTAGACTTATAGGCATGAGCCACTAGAGCCTGGCTAAACTCATTTGGTTTGGTTATTTTTATTCATAAAGCATAACATTTTGATAAATTTTATAGATGGATGTTTTATATACACTCTGAAAGACGGTCACCTGAAACAATGTTAATATATTTTAAATAAGATCAATGTAACAATGTATCTGTTTTGAAATTTTAATATTTCTGTATCACATGTCATACTCTATATCACTTAGTAAACTTTATATATTAAATTAAAATTTTACTTTCTTGAGAACATGCAACTTAATTCATACACCATGTTGTGAATTCAACTTTTTTTTTAAAAGTGAACGTGGTAGAAAAGTTCACGAGGAAAGGAATACACTTTCAGTAGCTTGAAAATGGGTAGTAGAGTTAATTCTTGAGGCAGAGATTTAATATGATTGTATTTGAAGTATATTTGATATGATGGTATTTGAATACACAAACATAAATGTTTATTCAGTTAAAAACTTGGTCTTATCCTACAGGATACGTTTTCAAGCATTGGTATTTAAGAAAACATATTGCGACCAGTGGCACCTTCCTGCAATCCTAGCACTCACAAGGTTGGAATTCAAGGCCAGCCTGAGCTAATCAGCAAGACTATCTCAACGAAACAAAACACAAACCATACTACCATGTTGGAAACTGGTCTATTATTATGTCTAGAGTAGCCATATGTAGCCATTGAGTGTGTGTGATGGGTCTTGAACTCAGGGCTTGAGCTCTGTCCTTTAGTTTTCTTTGCTCAAGGCTGGCTCTCTACCACTTGAGGCACTGCCCACTTCTGGCTTTTTGGTAGCTAACTAGAAATAGGAGTCTCATGGTCTTTTCTGCCCTAGCTGGCTTTGGACCTTGATCCTCAAATCTCAGCTCCTGAATATCTAGAGATACAGGTGTAAGCCACTAGTATTCAGCTAATCTGAGTTGTATAGTTGAGGAACTGGAGGTACTAACAGAGGTATCAAGTGACATGAACTTTCATACATGATAGTGATCCTACAAGATTACAATGCAACAGAAAAACTTCTCTTGCTGCATGAGTTTTACAGGTATCGTAACACCACAGTTCATTGCTAAGGAGTTGTAGTGTTGTGTAAACAGACCTACTTTGCTGCCAGTCAAAAGTATGGCATATAGCCAGGCGCTGATGGCTAACACTTGTAATCCTAGCTACTCGGGAGGCTGAGATCTGAAGATCAAAGCCATCCTGGGCAAGAAAGTTGGTGTGACTCTTATATTCAATAAACTACTCAGAAAAAGATGGAAGTGGCTCCGTGGCTCAAGTGGTAGAGCATTATCCTCGAGTACAAAGAGGCTCAGGGACAGCGCCCAGGTCCTGAGTTCAAACCCAGAAAGTGGGGGAAAAAAGTATGGCATATGATTATATACTGTCCATAGTGCTTGAAAGTAAACCAGTGTGATACTGGTTTATGTATCTGCTATGCTTTCTTTTTTTGTTTTAATTTTTATTGTCCAGGTGATGTATAGAGGGGTTATAGTTACATATGTAAGGCAGTGAGTACATTTCTTGTCAAACTTGTTACCTCCTCCTTCATTTTTCTCCCCACTTTCCTCCTCCCCAACAACCCCCCCCACCTCTGTGCTTTTAATGGTCATTTTAGAGCAGGGCTTCTCTTTGGAGCCAGCCAGAGCAGACACATCTGGGAGACTCTTGTCTCTAACCATAAAAAAGCTAAAAGATGGCTCACATAGTAAAGGTCTAACTATGAGCAAAACAACTCAGAGGAGCTCAAGGCCCAGAGTTCAAACTGCAGAACACACACACACACAAACACACAAATTACCAGCACACTCAAGAGGCCAGAGTTGGCAGCAAGAAGCATACAAGAAGTATGTGTGGGGGCTGGGAATGTGGCCTAGTGGCAAGAGTGCTTGCCTCATATACATGAAGCCCTGGGTTTGATTCCCCAGCACCACATATATAGAAAAAGCCGCTGTGGCTCAAGTGGCCAAGTGCTAGCCTTGAGCAAAAAGAAGCCAGGGACAGTGCTCAGGCCCTGAGTCCAAGGCCCAGGACTGGCAAAAAAAAATTAATTAATTAAAAAAAATATATATATATATATTATATGTGTGTGTGGTGGGTGTGTCTTTCTCACCATGTCCTAAGCAATGTGGGGGCTGGGACATTCCTCCCCCCCATTTTAGAGTATACTACTTGATAAAAGCTTACTAGGTCTGAGATTCTAGCTCAGCAGCAGAATGTTTGCCTACTATGTGCCAGACCTCCTTCCTCAGCACCAGAAACCCACCACCAGCCCCTTTTTGCTTTTTGTTTTGTCATGTGGATGCATCGATTTCATTTCTTTTCCTCATGATTATTTCCTTTGATTTTACTTTGATGGTAAAGGTGATTACAGAGAGGTTACAGTCACATAAGTCAGGTAATGTGTGCATTTCTTTTTGAACAGTGTTACCCCCTCCCTCATTTTCTCCTGCCCCCCACCCCCAAGTTGTAAAGTGTCACTGTTAAATTGGTTCACCCTTTGCCTTTTTTTGTTAGTGGGGTAAAAAACAAGTAGAAACTAAAAAAATAAAATAAAACAAAAAAAAAAAAAAGTAGAAACTGACCCTGTGCCAGTGGCTCACACCCATCATCCTGGCTACCCAGGAAGCTGAGATCTAAGGATCACAGTTCAAAGCCAGCCAAGGCAAGAAAGTCTGGGCCACTCTTATCTCCCATTAACCACTAAAAAGCTGCAAGTGGAGATGTGGCTCAAGTGGTAGAGTACTATCCTTGAGCAAAAAAAGCCAAGAGAGCTCAAGGCTGACTTCAAGCCCAAGTACCAGCACAGGGGGAAAAAAACCCAAAACAACAACAACCAAAAATAAATAAATAAATAAAACCCTGTAAAACAGTATGCTAGCAACAACCTTACCCATCTTGCATTTACCACAGCTTGTTTTTTTATTTTTTGTTTGCTGGTACTAGAGTTGGAACTCCAAGCCTCACACTTGCTAGGCAAGTACTTTATACTTGAACCTTGTCACCCAGTAGCACTTTTGGCTTTATGTTTTCCATGACAAAACACTTGACTATTGGGCATATGTGCCTTAAGTAACTACTTTTTTTAGTACCATCTTGGGGATTTTTTTTCTTGCCAGTCCTGGGGCTTGAGCACTGTCCCTGAGCTTCTTTGGCTCAAGGCTAGCATTCTACCAATTGAGCCACAGCACCATTTCCGGCCTCTTTTGTCTACTGTGGTACTGAGAAATCGAACCCAGACCTTAATGCATGCTGGGCACACACTCTACCACTAAGCCACATTCCCAGCCAGCTCAATATGAGACTCTTACCTCCACTTAAAACGAAAGTAGAACTGTGCCTCAAGGTGGTAGAGCACTAGCCTTGAGCAAAAGAGCTCAGGGACAAAGCCCAGGCCCTGAGTTCAAGCCCAACTGGAAAAAAAGAAAAATCCAGGTCACGGCTCAGCAGTAGAAGGCCAGTCAAGCAAATGCCAAGGCCTGGACTTCAAACATTATTACTTCCAAAAAGAAAAAGGATGCAACTATTCCTAAACAAATCTTCATCTTTTTACTTTAGTTATTTCCCAAGTCGTGTTAGGCATTTTTGCCTGACGATTGCTTGGGCTGCATTCTCATTCATAATGGCCTTCTGTGTAGCCGGGGTGACAGCTGTACACCATCGTGCCTGACTTACTGATTGAGATGGAGTCCTACAAGCCTTTTGCCTGGCTTGGCCTCCAATTAGAATCCCCTGGGTGCTAGAGGCTTACTCCTGTTATCCGAGCTATTTGAGAGGCTGAGACTGGGGGAATCACAGTCCGTAGCCAACTCAAGCAAAGAAAGTCCAAGAGGCTCCATCTCCAGCAAAGACCCAGGACTGGAGACATGGCTCACGCGGTAGAGTGCCCGCTGTTGGCAGGCAAGCCAAGCAAGGGCAAGCCCCTGAGTTGCCATCCTGGAATCACCAGAAAAGAGGAGAACACATGGAGATCACTGCAGGTTCTCACGGTAGTTTTGAATTCTAGGAAGCCCATGGGTTTCTGGTTTCATTTTTCATGATCTTTCATTTTTGTTCATTTTACTGGCTCATTCCTCATCTATATAATTTACATTGCCGGGCACCTGTTTCTCTTTCCTTTTTTCTGTTTTTGAGACACCTCTGCAGTGTACCTCAAGCTGGCCTCAATCTGTGATCCTTCTGCCTTGACCTCCTAAATGTGGTTGCTTTTTAGTGTGTTCCA
The DNA here is from genome assembly GCF_023159225.1 of Perognathus longimembris pacificus. Lineage (NCBI taxonomy): Eukaryota > Metazoa > Chordata > Mammalia > Rodentia > Heteromyidae > Perognathus > Perognathus longimembris. The sequence goes on along the minus strand of NC_063169.1, from coordinate 8,992,575 downwards.
CTGTGAATTTTCAAACAGTTTGGTTTCAATCTGTTGCAGTTGAATTTCTAGGTATGATTTGAACAGGTTTTGAAACAAAAAAAAGTCTTTCTTGGGGAATAATGTTATTAATCCTTACATTTTTCTGTACAGGAAGGAAAATTTTAATATAACATGTGATGACTTGAAAGAGGGAGAGAAACGTCGTATCCCCAATCCCACCTGTAAATTTGAAGATGCCTTTCAAAGTTACCCTGAAGTGATGGAAAACATTAAAAAGGCAGGTTTTCAAAATCCAACACCAATTCAGGTATGCTTTCTTCAAATTCTCACACTTTACTGAATAGGATTTTTTTTCTTTCCCTCAAGTTGTATCTGACTGTTACAAGTTAAATTACCAGGGCTCACACCGTAATCCTAGCTACTCAGGAGGCTGAGATCTGAGGACTGAGGTTTGAAACCAACCCAGACAGGAAAGTCTCTGAGACTCTTATCTCAAGGCAGAAGAATATTTAAAAAAAAAAATCTGTTGAAAGGAGCTGGGAAAATGGGGACGGTAAGGGATGCCAAAAAAAAAAAGATATGCATTTTTTGTTTTAATATTTATCATATTTATCATTGTTTTTCAGTCACAGTCATGGCCAATAGTTTTGCAAGGAATAGATCTTATTGGAGTAGCACAAACCGGAACAGGGAAGACACTGTCATATTTAATGCCTGGATTTATTCATCTAGACTCTCAACCAGTGTAAGAATTCTGTTGGCTGAGTTTTCTTCACAGGGGTTTAATTGATGCTTGGAAAGTTGCCAGAAAATGCACAAGTATATCATCAGGCCAAAGGGAAATGGAGAAACAAGGGCTAGAGGCGTGGCTCAGCAGTAAAGCACTTGCCTAGCAAGTGTGAAATCCTGAGTTCAAACCCCGGTACCACCAAAAGAAAATGGAATGTCCTAATTGGGAAAACACTTTCAGGAAGCAACAGGTTTTATCTACCAAAAGTCTTAATTGAGAAGTATGGTCATCAAACTATTTAAATTGTCTGACATAAAAATTTTAAAATAAAACTGGACAAATAAGTTGTCTAATACAGTTCTCTATTTCAGTGAGAAAATGTGTGACATTTGAAATTAAATGCTAGTGAAAAAGTCATTAAATAAAATATTCAGTGGGCTTTTCATTGGCCATTAGGGACTTTAGGGCTATTAGTGTCGTATTGGACACTGGGATTATGATGTACGTGGCTCATTATCTGTTTCCCCACTTGATAGGAGCTGTGTTTCTGTCATCTGAACCAGTTTATAAAAACCTGTGCAGTCAGTTCTGGTGGCTCACACTTTCAATCTTAGCTACTCATGAATCTTTTTTTATTTACCATTCCTGGGGCTTGAACTCATGGCCTGGGCACTGTCCCTGGCTTCTTTTTGCTCAAGGCTAGCTCTCTACCTCTTGAGCCACAGCACCACTTCCAGCTTTTCTATTTATGTGGTGCTAAGGAATCAAACGCAGGGCTTCATGCTTGCGAGGCAAGCACTGTATTGCTAAGCCACATTCCCAGCCCTACTTAGGAGTCTTAAGATCTGAGAATCATGGTTCAAAGCCAGCCTGGGAAGGAATGTCCATGAGACTCTTATCTGCAATTGACTACCAAAAAGCTGGAAGTAGAGGTGCAGAGCACCAGGCTCAAGGAAAAAAGCCAAGCAAGAGTATGAGGCCCTGAGTTCAAGTTCCAGTACACACACAAAAGGACAGGAGGAAGGGAGGGACGGAGGGAGGGAGAAAAGACCATCAAGCTACCATATGCTTTTTCTAAGGTATATGAATTACAATTAGTAAAGCAAAGTCTATACTCTTAAACTGACAGAAAGAGCAAATATGTCTGGATGTGTCTGATTTTGGTACTCACTGCACTGAGTCCAGTCCCCAATACCTCCAAAATTAATATCTATTAATTAAACAAATTTTTCACTAAATGAATTAGCCATACATCTGAGACAAGGATTTTAATATGAATGTTTCCTTTTCAAAGAGCTAGAGAAAAAAGAAACGGACCAGGCATGTTAGTCCTTACACCTACCCGGGAATTAGCTCTTCAGGTGGAAGCCGAGTGTTCTAAATATTCATATAAAGGTCTTAAAAGGTGAGTCCTCTCCAGGCTCATTGCTATACACATATATGCAGGCATCGAGGGAGACATTTTAGTTATTGAAATTTAAATTTTTTGTGACTCTAAGGATCGAACAAATCTTGAACTTGATAATAAGCAAATGTTCTACCACTGAGTTATTACTCCCCCAGCCCTATAAATCAATTTTTAATCAGTTCATAACAAAATCATACTTTTTAATAGGGTAGCATACATTTATGTGTGTATATATATATATATATATATTTATAGTATGTGTGTGTGATACTGAAATCAGATTCGGCATGTTTTCCCCAGCATTTATCATGATTTATCATGTATTTTATGATGAAAATTCTTTGTAGCTTTTTGTTTTCTCTTTTCTGTTTCTGGTGCTGTCCTGGGGCTTGAACTCAGGGTCTGCAGTCTGTCCCTGAGCTGCTTTTTCCCAAAGCTAGCACTCTACCACTTGAGCCACGGCTCCACTTCCAGCTTTCCGGTAGTTTATTGGATATGAGAGTCTCACAGACTTTCCTGCCTGGGCTGGCTTCAAACTATGATCCTCAGATCTCAGCCTCTTGAGGATTACAGACATTACACTGGCTCTTCATAGCTCTCTGACACATACAGCACACTGTCATCCAGAATCACCCTGCTGAACAATAAACCACAGGAGTTCTTGCTTTTGTCTCCATTTTATAACTTCATCATGGGTCAGGCACCTGCCCTACTCCCGATCCAGTCAACCAACCGTAGCCATGAAGTCATGGTGTGAGCATGGTTCATTTTATTGCATACCCATATGCTTAGGTTGGTTGGGATTTTGTAATAGGTTGTAATAGGTTATTCTTTGCCTAAACGTGAACCTCTGGATTTTTTTTAAGTGTTTGTATATACGGTGGTGGAGATAGAGATGCACAAATACAAGATATTTCAAAAGGTGTAGACATCATTATTGCAACTCCTGGAAGACTGAATGATCTACAAATGAATAACTTTGTCAACCTGAAAAGTGTAACCTACTTGGTAATAATACAGAATGGGGGTTTGGAATACTGGGAAGCCAATGAACTATTGTTAAAAAAGCTTTTTAGGATGGCTATTTCATTATACCAGTTTTAGATTCCTGGAGTAATTCTCATTCCCTTTACATAGAATGTTAATTAGATTAGACATTTTCATTTTAATTTTATGTGTGTGTGTGTACGCGCCTGTACTGGGGCTTGAACTCAGGACCTAAGCACTGTTCCTTAGTTGTTTGCCTCAAGGCTAGTGCTCTACCACTTGAACCTCATTCCCACTTCCAGCTTTTTGGTACTAATCAGAGATAAGAATCTCACAGGCTTTCCTGCTTGGACTAGACTTTCATGCTTCAATCCTTAAGTCTCAGCCTCCTGAGAATTTAGGATTACAGGCATTATTTTTATTTATTACATGTGTGTATGTGTGTGTTTGCTCATACTGGGACTTCAATTCAGGGTCTCATACACTTGCTTAATTTTTTGATCAAGGAGAGGGCTTTAAGCCAGGAGCCTGTGGCTCACCCATGCAATCCTAGTACTCAAGAGATTGAGATCTGATGATCAGGGTTCAAAGCCAGCCCAGACAGGAAAGTCTTATCTCCAATAAACTACTCAAGAAAAGTCAGAAGTGGCACTGTGGCTCAAGTGGTAGAGTGCTAGCCTTGAGAAAAAGAAGCTCAGGGACAGAACCCAGACCCAGAATTCAAGCCCCACAACCAGGAAAAAAAAAAAAAAGGATGGGGCTTTACCATGTGAGCCACACCTCCACTTCCTTTTTACTCATTAATTAGAAATAAGGATTTCAGACTTTTCTTCCCAGGCTGGCTTCAGTCCATTTCTCAGTTCTCAGCCTCTTGATTACAGGTGTGAGCCATTGATAACTGCCTAAAACATTTTAATTTTATCACTAGATTTGGGCTATCGGAGGGCCAAGTAAAATAAATGGACTGGTTATGTCTGATAACTGCAAGTAGCTCCGTTATCTTAATTTCTATGGAGAAATTAACATAGTAGCTTAGGTTGTGGGAGGAAATGAGTGTTAGATTCCTAAGAAACACAAAGCATGACCAGCCACCTTCTTCACTGTGAATTCAGGTTTTAGATGAGGCAGACAAGATGCTGGACATGGGATTTGAACCACAGATAATGAAGATTTTGTTAGATGTGCGCCCAGACAGGCAGACAATTATGACAAGGTAGGTTGGCCTAATTATTATATGAAGTTGGCAGATTAATGCCCATTCTGTTTAGTTTATTTCTTTGCAATATTTGAGAGCATTACCTAAAATAATGTGAAGTTCACGGTTTCAGTACCTGCTTTGTTCTTGACTATCAGCTTTCCTTAGGTACAAATCGGGTTTTGTTTGTTTTGCTGGTACTGGGGCTTGAACTCAGGACCTGGGTGCTCTCCGCTTTTCACTCAATGCTGGTGCTCTAGCACTAAAGCCACAAGAGTTTTGCTGCTTAAGTGGAGTTAAGAGTCTCAAGGTTTTTTCTGTCCAGGCTGGCTTTAGGATCCTCAGATCTCAGTAGCTAGGATTATAATCAAGAACCACCAGTGCCTGCTCAGATAGGGTTTTATTCAAAAATGTTTGCTTTTTATGGACAAATCCTGCATTGCAAAAGTGTTCACCCGTCCTTAGAGCTGAACATTTGAATACTCATTTTTTTCTTTTTAATTTTTATTGTCAAACTGATGTACAGAGAGGTTACAGTTTCATACATTAGGCATTGAATACATTTCTTTTTTTTTTTTTTTTTTTTTTGGCCAGTCCTGGGCCTTGGACTCAGGGCCTGAGCACTGTCCCTGGCTTCTTCCCGCTCAAGGCTAGCACTCTGCCACTTGAGCCACAGCGCCGCTTCTGGCCGTTTTCTGTATATGTGGTGCTGGGGAATCGAACCTAGGGCCTCGTGTATCCGAGGCAGGCACTCTTGCCACTAGGCTATATCCCCAGCCCAAGAATACATTTCTTATACTGTTGTTACCTCGTCCCTCATTCGCCCCTCCCCCTTTCACTTTCCCCCCCATGAGTTGTTCAGTTGATTTACACCCAACAGTTTTGCAAGTATTGCTTTTGTAGTCATTTGTCTTTTTACCCTGTGTCTCTCAATTTTGGCATTCCCTTTCAGTTTCCTAGTTCTAATACCAGTATACACGGTTTCCAATGTACTCAGGTAAGATACAGAAATAGTGCAGGTACAACCACAGGAAGGGATACAAGAAGATCATCAGTAATAGAAGCTATGGTTTCACATCGCATGTTGAAAGTAATTACAACAGTGATATAACAGTCGTTTCCATAACATGGAGTTCATTTCATAGCTATTGGACTGTTGTGATCCTCTGCTGTGACTAGCCTGAACCTGTGCTAATTATTCTACGGCCATACCACCCTGAACGCGCCTGATCTCATCTGATCGTTTTCTTATCCATGAGAAAGTCATGATTGTTATTTGAATTATGAGCAATTGATCTATAAAGACTAATTTCTTCTGGGCCATCTCCTTTGTCTTCATTTGTTAAGGGTAGTTAATACTTAAGAAATATACTAAGGCAGGCACTGCAGGCTCACACCTGTAATCCTAGCTACTCAGGAGGCTGAGATCTGAACATCATGATTCAAAGCCAGCCCAGGCAAGAAAGTCCTTGATGCGCTTAATCTCCAGGTAACCACCAAAAATTCCGACGTGAAGCTGTGGCTGACCCGATAAGAGCACCTGCCTTGACTGAGAAAGCTAAGGAATAGCTTCCAGGCCCTGAGTTCAAACCTCAGTACTGACATGAATGGAAAAAGAAACATTGGGAAGGGGAGGAGAGAAGGAAGAAGGGGAAAAAATCTAACTCCCCTTACTGTTTCTGTAATCTTGCCATTTCAAGAAAAGTGAAGTTCGGTTTCATTGTAATACTGGGAGATACAGAAGGTGTTCGCTTCCATTATTTTATACATGATTGTAAAACCGTTTCAGTTTAGATATCCCTTGACTTAAAACTAATTTGTATTTGACATAAGCACATAGTTTTGCTTGCTGACACTGTATGACAATGATTTTTTTTTGTCTATAAAGGCCAAGGTAAAACTAACCTAACACTAATTCCTTTATTACCTTTCAATAGATTAAAATTTGCTTGAAAACATGTAGAGATTGTTAACCCTTGGGTTATAAAAATCTTTTTGTATGTCTGTGTGTACCTGTACTGGGGCTTGAACTCAGGGCCTAGGTGTTGTCCTTTAGGGTTTTGTGTTGTTTGGTTTTTTTTTGCTTAATGCTGGTGCTTTACAACTTGAGCCATGCCCCACTTCTGATCTTTTGGTAGTTATTTGGAGATGTCAGCTTTCTCTGCATGGACTGGCTTCAAACCACAGTCCTCAGATGTCAGCCTCCCAAGTAGCAGGGATTACAGGCATGAGCCACCAGCACCCCGCTATAAAAACCTTTTTATTAAACCTATTTGAAAGTTCATTGAGTAGTTATCTATACAATATATTTTACTTATTGAAAGTGGAAATATTAAAATTGTATTTATGAATAACTTTAGTTCATAGTATTTATTTTTAAGGAAATTTAGTAGTGTATTTTAATTTTTTTGACACAGGGTCTCACTGTGTAGTCCAGGCTAGCCTGGAATTAAACAAAGCCTTTTGTCTCAGCCTTCTGAGCGCTGGGATGACGGGCATGCACTACCATGCACTAGTTTGTAATGTTGTTGTGTCTTGTTTCCAGTGCTACTTGGCCATATGCTGTCCGTCGCCTTGCACAATCTTATTTGAAAGAACCAATGATTGTCTATGTTGGCACGTTGGATCTGATTGTAAGCTTATTTTCTTTTATTACTATTAAACTTTTCTTAGTTAAAGCATGTAGGAAAAGGGTTAGGGGTGTTACCCAGTGGTATGATGTATATTTAGCAAGTGTGAGGCCCTGGGTTCAACCTCCAACACCAAAAACAGAAAACAGGAAAAACCCCTCCTAAAGTCTATTCTATGCTCTATCAGTTGACGAATAGTCTCTAAGTATAAAATAATACACAGTTTACAAAATGATTGGGAACATTCCGGAGACAGTATAAATGCCTAGTTATTTCCCTTCTGTGAATGCTACTGCGGAGATACATGCTCTAAATCATTATGGGTTGAAGAATGGCATCAATAATATCTGTATGTGTGTGCCCATCCTAGAGCTTGCACTCAGTGGAACGGTGGAACTCAGCCAACTGGGTGCTTGCGCTCAGCTTCTTTTGCTCAGGACCAATGCTCTACCACTCAAGCTACACCTTCACTCTGGCTTTCTTGCTGGTTAATTGGAGATAACTGTCTCACGGACTTTCCTGCCCAAATGGGCTTCAAACTGTGATCCTCAGATCTCAGCCTCCTGAGGAGCTGGGATGACAGGTGTGAGCCACCGGTGCCCAGCTACCAATAACATTTTGAGTTTTCTTTCGTGTGTGTGTGTGTGTGTGTGTGTGTGTGTGTGTGTGTGTGTGTTGCTTGAACTCAGGACCTCACTCAGTCTCCCTCAGCTTTCTTACTCACACGTGGCACTCCACCATTTTAGCCATGCCTAGAGCCCAGTGTTAGTTACTAAGTAAGTGGAAATGCAGTCTCATAGACCTTTCAAGCCTGGGCTGGCTTCGAACCTTGATTCTCCAGATCCCAGCCTCCTGAGTAGCTAAGACTGCAGCCACGAACCACCAGCACCCAACAGTTTTGAAATTTTGTAATAAATTGCCAAAATACTGAATTGATAACTCAAGTGTCATAATCTACTCATACTTTGTAAGGAAGTGTCAGGAAGATGATTTTGTTTTTTGCTCTAGTATTGTGGCTTCATCTCAAGGCCTTGCACACTTGCTTAGCTTTTTCACTCAAAGCTGTCACTCTACCACTTGAGCCACAGCTCCCCTTCCAGCTTGTTTTTGCTGATTCATTGGAGAAAAGTCTCTCACATTTGTCTGCCCAGGCTGACTTGGAACCCTTAGATCCTCAGATCAACCTCCTAAGTAGCTAGGATTACAGTAGACATAAGCCACCGGTGCCCAGCAGGAAGATAATTTTTGTTTTGTTTTGTTTTGTTTGTTTTGTTTTTTTGGCCAGTCCTGGGGCTTGAACTCCTGGCCTGAGCACTGTCCCTGGCTTCTTTTTGCTCAAGGCTAGCACTCTGCCACTTGAGCCACAGCGCCACTTCTGGCCATTTTCTGTATATGTGGTGCTGGGGAATGGAACCCAGGGCCTCATGTATATGAGGCAGGCACTCTTGCCACTAGGCCATATCCCCAGCCCCAGAAGATAATTTTTGTAAGCAGGGTATTTAGGTGTCCCCAACCCATATTTTGAGTGGATAAAATGTCAAAGCAGAAAGCTGAGCCATCTGTCTTCGAGGAGAAATAGGTAATTTTGCTCAGATCTCTGCCTTTGGGTTTTCCGTACACGAGCGAATGATGGACAGGTTTTCAAGCTGATGATGGAGTTTCCCCCTCACCCTGACACTGTGATCTTTGAATCTTCTAGGCTGTGAGCACAGTGGAGCAGAATATAATCATCACCACCGAGGAAGAGAAGCGCACTCATATCCAGACATTCCTGGAGAGCATGTCACCCAAAGACAAGGTCATTGTCTTCGTGAGCAGAAAAGCTGTGTGGGTATTTCCTTCCTACCTCTATTGTGATCATGGGGCATGGTTTGTTTACAGTTGTGTCTGTGTGCCTACTAATTTTCAGTGGTGGTCCCCTGTCTGTTGCGTGAGTTCATCTGTTTGCTACTACACTGATGGTAATCTGCGTAACTTGGATCTTTTGCTTCAGTGCTGACCACTTATCAAGTGACTTGATTCTTCGACAAATATCAGTAGAGTCTCTGCATGGAAACAGAGAGCAGAGTGATCGGGAGAAGGCACTAGAGAATTTTAAAACAGGTACATTTACAGCACAATATCACTGCCATTTAAAATAAGTTCCCTAGCTAGATGCCAGGACCAGCACGTATAAATAAATAAGCGAGTAAGTCTAAAATAAGTCTCACAGCCTAGCTTCACTGAGTGGCAGCCTCTTTCCTTGGAACCCATTTCGAGGGTCTCTCCTCAGCGCATGTTCCCAAAGTACACGCTAAATATCAAATTAACAATTATACAATTAACAAGTAGACTCTAGCTATCAAATCTCTAATATCAAAGCTTTAAAGAACTGTATCAGGGTTGGGAATGTGGTTTAGTGGTAGAGTGCTTGCCTAGCATGCATGAAGCCCTGGGTTCGATTCCTCAGCACTACATATATAGAAAAAAGCAGGAAGTGGCACTATGGCTCAAGAGGTAGAGTGCTTGAGCAAAAGAAGCCAGGGACAGTGCTCAGGCCCTGAGTCCACGTCCCAGGACTGGCAACAAAAACAAAACAAATAAACTTCCTCAGTGCCACATAAAGAGAAAAAGACAGAAGTAGCGCTGTGGCTCAAGTCGTAGACACTAGCCTTGAGCGAAAAGAAGCTCAGAGACAGTGCCCAGGCCCTGAGTTCAAGCCCCAGGACTGGCAAAAATTTTATTTTTGTTTATTTTGTTTTTGTTGCCAGTCCTGGGGCGTGGACTCAGGGCCTGAGCACTGTCCCTGGCTTCTTTTTGCTCAAGGCTAGCACTCTACCTCTTGAGTCACAGCGCCAGTTCTGGCTTTTTCTATATATGTGGTGCTGAGGAATCGAACCCAGAGCTTCATGTATACGAGGTGAGCACTTTACCAGTAGGCCATATTCCCAGCCCCCTGGCAAAAATTTTAAAAGACAACTATATCAAACCTCTAAGAACTAAGCAATAAAACTCTAAAAAGGTCTAATATTCAAGCTGGATGCTAGTGGCTCATGCCTTCAGCCTTAGCTACTCAGGAGGCTGAGATCTGAGGATCATGGTTTGAAGCTAGCCCAGTCAGGAAAGTGAGACTCTTTTTTTTTTGGCCAGTCCTGGGCCTTGGACTCAGGGCCTGAGCACTGTCCCTGGCTTCTTTCCGCTCAAGGCTAGCACTCTGCCACTTGAGCCACAGCGCCGCTTCTGGCCGTTTTCTGTATATGTGGTGCTGGGGAATCGAACCTAGGGCCTCGTGTATCCGAGGCAGGCATTCTTGCCACTAGGCCATATCCCCAGCCCCAGTGAGACTCTTAATAACCATCAAAAACCAGAAATGGAGTTACAGCTCAAGTGGTAAAGCATCATCCTTGAGTAAAAAAGTTCAAGGACAAAGCCCAGGCCCTGAGTTCAAGCCCTAGTATTGGCACAGATGAAAAGAACAGATACTTATAATGCAGGTTATATCTCAGTTTCCTTGAAAGGCATACATCTGTGACACAGTTCACATAGTTCAGGGTCTGCTTGCTGAGACATAATACCATTTGTGTTATAACTTACCAGTAGTCTGGAAAATCCCCTTTCCGTTTTCCTGATCAAATAATAGGAATAAATACACTTTGTCTGTGTATGCGTGTGCCAATACTGGTGTTTGAACTCAGGGCTTGAGCATTGTCTCAGCTTTTTACTCAAGGCTGGTTCCTAACCATCTGATCCTTGGCTCTACTTCCAGCTTTTGGGTGCTTAGTTGGAGATAATAGTATCTCACACTTTCCTGCCTGGGCTGGCTTCGAACCTCGATCCTCAGATCTCAGCCTCCTGAGTAGCTAGGACCACAGGTGTGAGCTGCCAATGCCTAGTTGTAAACACACTTTGCTAGCGCTGCTTTAGGCCTGAGTCGATATTCATTTGGCTTTTCATCAGGAAAGGTGAGAATACTAATCGCTACCGACTTGGCATCGCGCGGTCTTGATGTCCACGATATCACCCATGTGTACAATTACGATTTTCCACGGAACATCGAAGAATATATACACCGAGTGGGACGTACTGGGAGAGCGGGGTAAGTAACACAACCCACACTGGAAAAAGACCAGTGTGGATTCTCATCCCTCCCCTTACACACCTTTCCCCCCCCCCCCTTTTGTGTGTGTGCCAGTGCTGGGGCTTAAACTCAGTGCCCTGTGCTCTTGCTTGGCTTTTTCATTCAAGAGCTAGGGCTCTTGAATGTGAATGTGAATGTGAAAGTGAATGCCACTTAAGCCACACCGCCAGCCTGGCTTTTTGCTGGCTACATGGAGATAAGAGTTGCTCTAGTTTGCATGCCCAGGCTGGCTTTGTGGGGGGATTCTCAGCGCTCAGCCTGTGACTGGTTTACCTTACAGGCATGAGCCACTGGCACCTGGCAAGAATAGTGTTATCTTAAAAAAAATAAAAATTGCTTGGAAATACTGTGTTCCCTCACCAGATCCTGCTCTTCTGATCAGCCAGATCTCTACCACGGTTGCTTTCATGGAACTGCTTGCGATTCTATTCTGTTTCCAATTTACAGGGCTGTACCGGTGATTACATTGTTGTGGACAATCTATAAACAGGCAGAGTTATGAAAGAAGAACTCTTCCTTGCTACTGTGGGCATACACACACACACACACACACACACACACACACACACACACACACCAGGCAGTTTTACACAACTACAGATTACAGTTAGCCCTCCCAAACTGGGGATTCTGTATCCTCCCACTCAACCCATCAGAAACAGAAGATATTGGAAAAAGAATTTCTATGTCTGGCCAAGCACAGATTATGCCTGTAATCTTAGCTATTTGGGAGACTGAGATTGGGAAGTTTGAAGTTCAAGGCCAGCCCAGGCATATACACCAAGATTCCTTCTCTGTTGGAGGGGATGCGGGGAAAGAGGAACCCTTCTCCACTGTTGGTGGGAGTGCAAATTAGTACAACCACTTTGGAGAACAGTATGGAGGTTCCTCAAAAAGCTCAACATAGACCTACCCTATGACCCAGCCGTACCACTCCTAGGCATCTATCCTAAACAGCAAACCCCAAGATATCAAAAAGACATTTTCACTTCCATGTTTATCGCTGCACAATTCACAATAGCCAAAATATGGAAACAACCCAGATGCTCCTCTACAGATGAGTGGATCCAAAATATGTGGTACCTCTACACAATGGAATACTACATAGCAATTAGAAATGATAAAATATTGGTATTCACAGGGAAATGGTCAGAACTTGAACAAATAATGTTGAGCAAGACAAGCCTAGAACACAGAGAACAAAGGGGCATGATCTCCTTGATATATGACTGTGGGGGGTGGGGCGGGGCGTGGACAGTAGAGACCAGGTCTGTGAAACAGAAAACTTCTTGTCAAATGGTATTTCCACATGTTTGGGTCAGCATCTTTACATTATGTATCTAAAAACAACTACTAAAAACAACTACTAAACATAATAAAAAGGTCTAGAATAGACCTATCAGTGGATCACAATAGCTCAACAGCTATGTACATATGATCACATAAGACAAGGATAAGCAAAAACAACTCCAAGAGAAGGACACAGGAGGACTCTATTGTTGACGTTACATTTAAAGTTCTAGGTGAATTTCCTTTGGCGTATGCCACGTGGCTACTGTGTATGATTGTGGTACACTGGGTATTGTATATATGCCTACCTGATCTAGAGAAGGGAAAGAAAAACGAGGCTGTAAGATATCACAAGAAATGTACTCACTGCCCTGTTATGTAACTGTACCCATTTTGCACAACACCTTGTCAATAAAATTAATTTTTAAAAAAAGCTAAGAAACAGTGACCAGGCCCTGAGTTCAGGCCCCAGAACTGGCACAAAAACAAACAAATAATTCCCTGGGTTGTTCATCTCATACCAACCTATAGCTGGGTGCAGTGACATGCACTTGTTATCCTAAGGAAAGTCCACATGGCTCCGTCTCAACGGAAGCAGCTCTGCATGGTGGCAGGTACCTGTCACCCCAGCTACAGCAGTGAACATAAAGTAGGCAGAGCCCAGTCAAGGCACAGGCACAGACAAAATGTGAGACTATCTGCCAGGCACCACTGACTCCATCGCAAAATGAACCAGTCAGTGCAAGCTGAGTGTCGGTGGCCCACCCCCACAATCCTAGCTACTGGGTAGGCGGAGATCTGAGGATCTCAGTTCAAAGCCAGCCTAAGCAAGGACTCAAGGCTCTTACTTCCAATTAACCCTCAAAATTCCAGAATGGAGGTGTGGCTTAAGTGGTAGAACACTAGCCTTGAGCAAAAAAACTGAGCGACAATGCCCATGTGCTGAGTTCAAGGCCTAAAACCAGCACAAAAATAAAATAAAATAACCATGATAGAAAAGGAGCCAGATGTGTGGCTGAGCAGTAGAACATTGTCCAGCAAGTGCAAGGGCCTGAGTTCAAACCTCAGCACTACTAAAAAATGGTGCATTGAACAGACACAGATTTTCACCCTTATTTCCAGAATGTAAGAGTATAGCAACTATTCATGTAGCACCTCTGCTATGGTAGGTGATATAATTTACCTATATGTAACCTAAAATAAGAGGCTATGTGTGTGTCATATGCAAAAGCTTTGCATATGCTAGGGATATAAGGGGTTGAGCATCCTCAGATTCTTAAATCTTTATGGAGTCTTGATCCCTGCTCCTTTGGCTACTGAGGGCTGACTATTTAGGTTCTAAATTCCCACTGAGGGGATTCTCGATCTTAATATATAACACTTGTGTGGAAAGCTGGAATTTTTGTGCCATTACCATGGTTTGAACAGGGCCTGAGCATGAGCTTGTTTGGCTTGCTTGCTCACAGCTGGTACTCTACTGCTTAAAACATACCTCCATCCCAGCATTTTGCTGGTTAATTAGGAGACTGAGTCTTGCAGATTTCTTTCCAGGCTGGCTTCAAACTTCAGATCTTGGCCTCCTAAGTAGGATGACAAGCATGAGCCAACAGTGCCTGGTTCTGTTTCTCTATTTTCAATGTGAACTGTGTTATGTATATAGACTATTAAAAGAAATTACATGAGCCCTTTTCCCCTCTCTTGAAGGAGGACTGGCATGTCCATTACCCTTATCACAAGAAATGATTGGAGGGTTGCCACTGAATTGATTAATATTCTGAAAAGAGCAAATCAGGTGAGCGCATGCTACTCTTTCCAGTCCACATCTCAGTGTTTCTGGCATCCTAAGCGAGGGAGTGGGACATACTGCTTATCAAACGCAGACAGACGCGTGCTCCGAGGACTGGAGCGTGGCAGAGACAGCAGGGATGGGAATAGATAAACGAGAACCTCATTGGATGGCAGTCAGAAGCTGGCAGAGTAGCGACGAGGACTTGTAGATGACGTAGGAAGGGTCCCAACATGGGGAACATGCCAGGCCCAGAGGTGAAGCACAAGCCATAGGGAGTGGCGTGCACCAGAGAAAAAGGCAAGGGAAGCCCACCAGGAAGCTGCTAGAGGGCGCTATGAGAAGAACAGCCTTAAGATGGGTAGGGCAGGCCCTGGTGGCTTGCACCTGTAATCCTAGCTACTCGGGAAGCGGAGATCGGAAGAGCACTGTTATCTCTATTTAGCCAGCAAGAAGCTAGCTGTGGCACTGTGCTTCAAGTGGTACAGTACCAGCCTTGAGTATGAGGGCTCTGAGGTCAAGCCCCAGTACCAGAACAAAGGAAGGGAGAGAGGGAGGGAGGGAGGAGTAGTTGGGTGGAGTTCTATATCCTGGACCTAATGTAGGACATAGCAGACACAGAGAAACATTTTGTTGGTTTTGGGAAGGTGTCACATCATTAGTTGTGTCGATCTTTTTATGATCTGGGAGCATTTTGGCATATTGAAGAAAAGAAGTCAGAATCCTAACCACACTTAATCATTTCAGAGTATTCCAGAAGAGCTTGTCTTGATGGCTGAGAGATACAAAGCAAATAAGCTGAAAAAAGAAATGGAAAAAAAAATGGGAAGACCTCAAGGAAAGCCCCAGAAGTTCTACTAATGTCTCTGGGGCACTGCCCAGCCAGAGGTACATACCATTTATATAACATCGACATTTAAATTCCTGCCTTTCACAACTAAGTTTTACTTGTGTCTGTAATCGCAGCCACTTGGGAGTCAGAAATCCAGGAGGACTGATTGTAGTCCAAGGCCAGCCTGGGAAAAGTTAGCCAGACTCCGTATCTCATCAAATCAAGTTTGACACGGTGATACGTGCTTGTAATCTCAGCCGTGAGAGCAGCCATGCATAGGAGAACTATAATCACCTGGCATCTGACCAAAATAATTAAATAAAGAAAGAAGAGAGACATTACTTGCAAAGTGAGAAATTTTTTTTAAAAGATAGGAGCATGGCTTTAGTGATACAGGCACTTGCCTAGCAAGCATGAGGTCCTGAGCCTAAAATCTCTATACTGCCCAAAATCTCCCAAACACCTAGGCTTTAGTAGTGTTTGTATTACAATCTATAGTCACTCTCAGAGCCATTAAACTTCAGAGTTGTTAGGTGTTTCATCACATTCAATGTATCTTTAGAAATGCTAATTCAGAGTTGAAAATAAACTTGAAATTGTAAATAAAGACTATTAAAAGCAGATGCAAGCCAGGAGCTGGTGGCTCATGCCTGTAATACCAGGAGGCTGTAATACTCAGGAGGCTGAGCTCTGAGGAATGCAGTTCAAAGCCAGCCCAGACAGGAAATTCCCTAAGACTCTTACCTCCAACTCACCACCAGAAAGCCAGAAGTGGCACTGTGGCTAGAATGGTAGAGCACTAGCCTTGAGCCAAAAAGCTTAGAAACAGTGTGTAGGCTCTAAGTTCAATCCCCATGACCAACAGAAAAAAAAAAGTATAAGGGTATATATAAAAGCATAATACACTCCTCTGAGAAACTTGTAATATATCCAGTATAAATACATCCACCTTGTGATTCAGCAGTTCCTCTCCTGGCAGTGTATTCTAAAAGTATGTTTGTACTCAGTCCTTCACAGTAATATTTGTAGTAGCAAAAGATTAACCACAATGTCCACTAGAGGGCTCCATAACTAACAGTGGTAAATATGTTATACAGCTGTAAAACATGTGAGCCATAGTTCAGATGCTGTAAGTGAACCTGGCAAGGTAGTGTACATGCCTGTAATCCCAGCACTTGGGATGATGAGACAGGCGAATCCAAAGCTCAAGGTCAGTCTGGGCTATACTGAGAAACTCTTGTCTCCAAAAACAAACAAAATGATGTTTTAAGTGTTAAAAGCAAATGACTAGGGTAGGAAGAGGAGGGAAAAACTGAGAGAGTGCAAGGGAAGGGATGACATTTTCCAAAAGAAAAGAAATGTACTCATTAACTGAGTTAGATAACTATAACCCTTCTGTGCATCACCTTTATAATAACAAAAAACAAATAGCTAGGCATGAAGCTGAGGGAAAGAGCATTTGCTTAACAGGCACAAGGCCTTGGGTTCAATCCCCAGCATTACACAAAAAAAGATGGCTGGGGCTGGGGATATGGCCTAGTGGCAAGAGTGCTTGCCTCGTATACATGAGGCCCTGGGTTCGATTCCCCAGCACCACATATACAGAAAATGGCCAGAAGTGGCGCTGTGGCTCAAGTGGCAGAGTGCCAGCCTTGAGCAAAAAGAAGCCAGGGACAGTGCTCAGGCCCTGAGTCCAAGGCCCAGGACTGCCAAAAAAAAAAGAAAGAAAAAAGAAAGAAAAGATGGCTACCATCAAAAATGACCAAGTGTAGCTGGGTCAGTCATGCCTGTGTAATCCTAGCTATTCAATAGGGAGATTTGAGAGTTACAGTTCAAAGCCAGCCTGGACAGGAAAGTATATGAGGGTCCTATATCCACTTAACCATGCCTTTAAAAAAAAAAAAAAAAGGGCTGGGGATATAGCCTAGTGGCAAGAGTGCCTGCCTCGGATACACGAGGCCCTAGGTTCGATTCCCCAGCACCACATATGCAGAAAACGGCCAGAAGCAGCGCTGTGGCTCAAGTGGCAGAGTGCTAGCCTTGAGCGGGAAGAAGCCAGGGACAGTGCTCAGGCCCTGAGTCCAAGGCCCAGGACTGGCCAAAAAAAAAAAGAATAGGCCAGCAATAGTAGCTCACAACTATAATCTTAGCTACTCTAGAGACTGAGATCTGACTATTGTAGTTCAAAGCCTGCCAGGCCAGGCTCCAATTATCCACTAAATTAATTATCTCCAATTAACCACTAAAAAGTGAGAAATAGAACTAAAATGGAAGAATATTTTGTCCCCTGCTGCAGCCTAGATGAATCTTGAAATCTTCAAGATACTGTACTTAAGTGAAATAAGTCACTTACAAAAAGCCATAGTGGGGCTGGGAATATGGCCTAGCAGTAGAGTGCTTGCCCTCGTATACATGAAGCCCTGGGTTTGATTCCCCAGCACCACATTTATGGAAAAAGCCAGAAGTGGTGCTGTGGCTCGAGTGGTAGAGTGCTAGCCTTGAACAAAAAGAAGCCAGGGACAGTGCTCAGGCCCTGAGTCCAAGCCCCAGGACTGGCAAAAATAAAATTTTTTTGATTACCAGTCCTGGGGCTTGGACTCAGGGCCTGGGCACTGTCCCTCAGCTTCTTTTGCTCAAGGCGAGCACTCTGCCACTTGAGCCACAGGGCCATTTCCGGCGTTTTCTGTTTATGTGGTACTGAGAAATGGAACCCAGGACTTCATGCATGGTAGGCAAGCAATTTACAACTGAGCCACATTCCCAGGCCCAGAATGGTAAGTTTTATGACATTTCATCACTCGGAAACTTTGAAAACAATATGAGGGGTAGTAATTTGCTTTTCTTCTGCTTATTTTTCAGAATTCAAGATTTTTTTAGAAATAGAAACTACTTAAAATGGAAATGCTGAAACATACTATCAGTATGAAGAGACTTGACTGATTTCTTAAAATAATAGTGTTTTAAAATGTAGAATTCGATATTTTGTACTTTCTTTAATAAAATCAAAAGTATTTTAAACTTGTTGACTTTTTTCATGGGTATTATTAAAAATGTAACCTTCCTACTCAAAGTATTTTTTTTTTTTTTGCTTTAAAAGAAAACTTTTAGGGCTAGAGTTATGGTTACCTGGTAAAGCACTGGCCTAGCATACCCAAGCCCTGGCTTCCCTCCCCTGCATCAAAAACAAAACCCAGGCCCCGCCTGCAATGCTGCTGAGGTCATTCTTCAAAGGATTTGGCACCAACACTGTGAGGAATCACCCTAGCGTGCTCTAGCCAGAGTTGGGGTCCCAACACACAGCTACCCCCAAAGAGATCGACACCACAAACAAATGAGCATGCAGAGAATCACAGGAACTGGGGAAAAAAAAAAAAAAACCACCCTCATAATTTGCACACTCAAGCACAGAAAATGGTAAAGACGCTCCCCACCCCTGCTGGCAGCGCACAAAATGGTGAAGACACCGCCGCCCAGCCCACATGGCGCCCACCGAGACGCCGGCCAGATAACGTGGTACCTGTACACAATGGAACTTTACACAGCCACTGGATAGGATACAATAATGTCATTTGCAGGGAAACAGATGGAACTAAAACAAGTCATGTTAAGTGAGGTAAGCCAAGACAAATGGCCTATGTTCTCCCTGAGGTGCGGAAGTTAAGATTTAAAACGCAGTAAGTCATGACGAATTATACAGGATTCTAGGCACTCACAGTGAGACCAAAAGAGGATCGTCTCAGGAGAAAGTCACCAAGTTGCAGTACCCAAGGGCCTCTTCATACGTATGTAAAATTATATATACTTATATAAACAAACTCCAGGATGCGGAAACAAAGGACCTTTTCCTTAATTTCTTTTTTTTTTTTTTGGCCAATCCTGGGGCTTGGACTCAGGGCCTGAGCACTGTCCCTGGTTTCCTTTTTGCTCAAGGCTAGCACTCTGCCACTTGAGCCACAGCACCACTTCTGGCCGTTTTCTATATATGTGGTGCTGGGGAATCGAACCCAGGGCCTCGTGTATATGAGGCAGGCACTCTAGCCACTAGGCCATATCCCCAGCCCCTTTTTTCGTTTTCCGATGCCTCTGTATTCTTTACCTTAAACACGTGTACTCACGTTCACAAATGAGGGAAGGTGGGGGGAGGGCACAGAATCTGTGGAAAAGTGCAGCAGCGAAGCTCACTGGCTGCAATGGACGTAGATGAGAGAGAACTACACAAGAGGCCGGCCGGGGTGGGAGGGAACGAGAGGGAACGAGGAAACAAGAGACTGTGCAAAAGGAAGGAGATGTACTTATTACCTGACCTACAGAAAGGTAACCTTGCTACACATCAGCTCTAAAACAATAAAGTAATTTCTCAAAAGAATTCAATGATTTTGCAGATGTTGCCACTGCAGTGGAAAAGAAAAAGATGGTTAATAAATGTTCATCTTGAGAGTAAAAGGGTTTTATTGTTTATCTTTCTGCATAGTGATTTAATTTTGAATTTGCTGTCAGTTATTGAGGTAGACTTTTCTTAAATGATGACACTTCATCTACTTTGGAATTGAAACAAGTAAAATAATCAGGAGGCCAAAATATGCAAGAGTTCTTTATCCTCATGTATGTCTTTTATTTCACACAATAATGGGTCTCATTGGGACATTTTCATACATGTACAAAACATCTCAGTCACATATACCCCTCCTCCACCTTATTGTCCCACCCCTACCACCCCTGTCATCATGCCACTGGTATATGTTATCTTTCTGTTTGTTGATTTGTTTTTAAACCTGGATTCTGAAATAAGAAAACACTTGTCTTTCTGACTCTGGCTTATTTCACCTAACAAGAACATGATCTCCAGTTCCATCTGTTTTCCTGCAAACAACATTAATTTTGTTCGTGTGTGTGTGTGTGTGTACACACCAGGACTGATACACAAAGTACTTCAATGAGCATCTGACCCACAGAAATTTTGAAATGTGTGTTTGAGGCAGAGTACCATTTAGCAGTAGGAAACTAATAAAATTACCACTCCATCTACACTTCAGAATCATCCTATAGGCACTAAGCTGTTTGGTTTATGCCCCCCAATGTAATGATCACAATGTTAATAAGATTAGTATTCTTTTGTTGTTGTTGTTGTTTGGATCAACCATGGGGCTTGAACTCTAGGCCTGGGCACTGTCCCTGAGCTCTTCAGCTCAAGGCTAGCACTCTACAACTTGAGCCACAGCGCCACTTTGGGTTTTCTGAGTGGTTTGCACGAGGTAAGAGTCTCACAGACTTTCCTGACCAGGCTGGCTTTAAACTGAGATCCTCAGATCTCAGCCTCCTGAGTAAGTAGGATTACAAATGTGAGCCACAGGCAGCCGGCTTAATATTCAATTTTTGTGTTACTGTGGTGTTGTTAATACACCTGGGCAATATTCTCAAATGAAACTATAGCTACTTCTTTGATCCTTAATTTTAGTGCTGGGAATTAAAATCCAGGGCCTGATATAATCAGTGTATGTATGTGTGCCAGTACTGGAGCTTGAACTCAGTGCTTAGGATTTGTTGCTTAGCTTTTCCTATTCAGTGCTAGGACTCTGCCACTTGACCACAGCTCTACTTCTGGCTTTTTAGTGGCTAACTGGAAAGAAGAGTCTCAGACTTTTCTGCTTAGTCTGTCTTTGAACTTCATTCAGTCCTCGAACCTCAGCATCTTGAGAAGCTAGGATTATAGGCATGAGCCACCAGTGCCTGGCTTCATGTGTACATTTTTTTAATGTTGTGTACACTAGATTCTTTTAGTTGCCTACTTTTCCATTTATTCATAATTGTCCCTAAGACACTCCTTCCAGTGTCTAAATTTTCCCTCAGTATGGTCAATTCTAGTAAGTTGTTAGACACAGAGCACAAACCAGAAGAACTTTTAAATCTTGTTTACTGAAAGAATTTTTTTAAAGTGAAGACAATTCACATGGTAGAAATTATCTGCTACACAGCAACAAAGGACCCAAAGAAAACAATTTTAAGCCACAAAACAAGGAGAAAAGATAAAACAAAAATGTGCAAAACATGTGAACAGGAAAAAGCTAATAATGAACACCAGTTACCCCTCAGCTGAACACTGCTTGAATACAATAGAGAATACTTTACCCAACACCTCTTTTTCCAAGTTTGTAACAACATTCCCAGAAATACATATAACAGAAAAAAATAAGTTTTGCTTGATAACAAAGTGCTCCCTATTCCTGAAAGACTATATACTTCCTCAAGACGTGTAGAAACAACACAGAAAGGTCTTTTCCTTGCCTATGCTAGTATCTAGCACAGGGCATGGCTTCCAATACAGAATCTCACAACTTTCCACATACTCTGTTGTGTTTTTGTTTTGCTTTTGTGCTGGTACTGGGGCTTGAACTCAAGACCTGGGGCTCCCACTTGGCTTTTTTGCTCAAAGCTGGTACTCTTACTACTTGAGACACAGCTCCACTTCTGGCTTTTTGCTGGCTCATTAAAGGCAAGTCTCACAGACTTTCCTGCCCAGGCTGGCTTGGAATTAGGATCCTCAGATCTCGGCCTCCTGAGTAGCCACCGTGCCAGACAACACGAACTTATGCCAGGTAAGAACTACTGGTCAATAAGCACCTGATCAAATTAATCAGCAGTAATGTGTACTTTATCTTTTTCCTTTTTATAGACTGGTAGAGTTCTTTTTTTGTAATTTATTTATTAATTAAACAAAAAATTTTTGACAAGGTGTTGTGCAAAAAGGGTACCGTTACATAGTAGGGCAACTGTACATTTCTTGTGATATCTTACACCCTGTTTTTCTTTCCCTTCCCTAGGTCAGGTAGACATATATACAATACACAACATACCAAGAACATATACAGTAGCCACATGGCCTACGCCAAAGAAAGTTTGCCTAGGGCTTTAAATGTAATGTCGACATTAGACACTATGTCGACAATAGGTTTATATGAACGTACATACATAGCTTTTGAGCTATTGTATTCCCCTGAGAGGTCAATTTTTGACCTTTATATGTTGAGTAGTTGTTTGGTTTTAGTTACATAATGTTGGGTCGCTGACCCAATCCTGTGGGAAATACCATTTGACAAGAAGTTTTTGGTTTCACAGACCTAGTCTCTACTGTCTCCCCATCACCCCATCTTAACAGTCTTATATCAGGGAGATCATGCCCCTTTGTTTTCTGTGTTCTAGGCTTGTCTCGCTCAACATTATTTGTTCAAGTTCTGACCATTTCAAATAACAATATTTCACCATTCCTAATAGCTATGTAGTATTCCATTGTGTATAGGTCTGGTAGAGTTCTTTTTCAGTTTCTTTTTTTGTTTTAATTAGCATCAACTAGTAGTACAATAGGGTTTCATTTCAACATACCCCTTTATGGAGGACATAGCTGGGTCACAATACCCCTCTCCACAGTTCTCCCTCCTCCATCTCTCTTTTCCAAACCAGTCTTAACAAGTTTTTGTTTCATTTCCTACAATGTACAGGGAATCTTTGGACTACATTCTCTCCTTTCATATGCACCCACACACGCACTAGGACGCACACCCACACGGGATACGTTTGAATTTCTTACATTTCTTATTGTTAAAAGTGCTTCCAGGGGCTGGGAATATGGCCTAGTGGCAAGAGTGCCTGCCTCATATACATGAGGCCCTGGGTTCGATTCCCCAGCACCACATATACAGAAAATGGCCAGAAGTGGCGCTGTGGCTCAAGTGGTAGAGTGCTAGCCTTGAGCAAAAAAGAAGCCAGGGACAGTGCTCAGGCCCTGAGTCCAAGCCCCAGGACTGGCAAAAAAAAAAAAAAAAAAAAAGTGCTTCCAGGGGCTGGGAATATGGCCTAGTGGTAAAGTGCTCACCTCATATACATGAAGCCCTGGGTTTGATTCCTCAGCACTATATATATAGGAAAAGCCAGAAGTGGTGCTGTGGCTCCAGTGGCAGAGTGCTAGCCTTGAGCAAAAAGAAGCCAGGGACAGTGCTCAGGCCCTGAGTTCAAGCCCCAAGACTGCCAAAAAAAGTGCTTCCAGGAGCAGATGGCTCATACTTGTAATCCTAGCTACTTGGGAAGCTGAGATCGTAAGATCACTGGAGGTGGAGCTGTGGCTCAAGCGGCAGAGCGCTAGCCTTGAGCAAAGCAGCTCAGGAACAGCACCCAGGCCTGGTTCAAGCTCGCCAACCAACACAAAATAAAGTGCACGTTAATTCACTGGTTCAAAGGGCTCTGGGTATTTTGTTTTCTTTTTACTTGAAACTGTGTTGCTATGTTACCCAGGCTGTTCACAAATATCCTGGGCTCAAGCAATCTTCCTGCCTCCGTGCCCTGAGTGGTTGGGACTACAGGCTGTCCCTCCCTACCAGACCTGATAGGGTTGTTTTTTTTTCACATTTTTAAATAATGCTCTTTTGTTTTTTAGTCCTTGACTAGTCTCACTCCTAATCTTTAAGCCTTTATATGTTTACCTATAACCTTATTTATCTTTTTTCGTGCTAGTCCTGGGTCTTGAACCCTGGACAGCCTGAGTGGTGTCCCTGAGTTCTTTGTGCTCAAGGCTAGCACTCTACCACTTGAGTCACAGTGCCACTCCCAGCTTTTTTTATAATTAATTGAAGATAAGAATCTCACAAACTTTCCTACCTGGACTGACTGGCTTTGAACTGTGATCCTCAGCCCTCAGCCTCCAGAGTAGCTAGGATTACAGGTGTGAGCCATCAGCCCCTGGCCTATCTATCATGCTTCCTATTAAGGTTGACTACAATAAACAGAGAACCAAACATGGTACACATTCAGTTTAGTTATTCACTGCCACAGCAATCACTCCCAATTAGTCACAATAATCTCAATTATTATTGATAACTCCAGTTGTTATCATTGTAGTTCTTGATCCTTTCTGTAAAACTGAGCATCAAAATTCACCAAAAACTGGAAATCCATTGTTTCTTTCGTATTCGATTTGTTCTAACAGAAATTCTTTACTTACTCTGTCAATTTTGTCCCGAGAGAATAGATTGACCACAGGAATAAAATAATGCTCCAACTTGTCTGTCCTGAGACACTCGAGGAGGAACGCGACACAGTTATCAAAGCGGAGTCGGAGGTCCTTGGGGTCCCACTGGCTGTCCAGGGGGTGTAGGGAACATAAGTGAAAGAAAGCTGTTTTCACGTGATAAGAACAGAATTTATTCAGCTCTTTGCGGTCCTCAAACTTCTTTTTCAGCTGTTCCAGAAGGTACTTCATTAGTTTTAGGCAGTCTTTCCTGTTCAATAAAGAAAAGAATCTACTTAGGCTTGTTCACAATCTACCTCATTCCACAACAGACTTCAGGCATCTTATAGGAGAAACATATTTGGACTGAAAAGATATATTATAATAATGTTAAATTGAGTACTAGTGGCTCACCACCTGTAATCCCAGACCTGGAGCTTGAACTCAGAGTCTGGGCACTGTCCCTGAGCTTCTTTTGCTCCAGGCTAGCACTCTACCACTTGAGCCACTGCGCCACTTCCGGCTGTTTGTGGTAACGAGGAATCATGCATCCTAGGCCAGCATTCTACCACTAAGCCACATGCCTGGCCCTATTTTGCTCTTTTATAAGTAAATTATTTTACAATTTTACTATAAAAAACACCCGTGCTCTTGACTGAACATCAGTTTTATTAGCAATATGTTTTCTTTATTGCTATGCCAAAATCTACACATAATTTAGACTGCCCACTGGGCATTCTTGTTTTGCTGTATGTGTGTGCACACGTGTGTACGCACACGTGTACATGTGTGCATGTGTGTACTGGGGTTTGAATTCAAGACATGGGCTCTGCCCCAGGTGCTGAAGGCTAGCAATCTACAGCTCTACTTTCAGCTTCTTACTGGTTAATTAGAGGGGGGGAAAAATAAACATCCCTTGGACTTTTCCTGCTCAGGCAGGCTTCACATTGAGATCTATAGATCTCAGCTTCCTGAGCAGTTACAATCACAGATCCCATCAGCATTGTCTTTCCCATGGTACTTGGCTTTGAACTAAGGCCTTGTGCTTGCGAGGGCACTTGAGTCCCCCCAGCCCAGCCCTCTGCTTTGTTGTTTGGTTTGGGTGTTTTTGTTTAGTTTTGTCTTGGGGATAAGTAGGGTCTTGTGCTTTTTCTTAGGCTGGCCTTGGACCATGATCCTCCTTCTTTGGCCTCCCAAGTGGCTGGGACCACAGCCATGTGCAACAACCACACAAGGTTTTTGGGTTGTTTTTTTTTTTTTTTTGGCCAGTCCTGGGCCTTGGACTCAAGGGCTGAGCACTGTCCCTGGCTTCTTCCTGCTCAAGGCTAGCACTCTGCCACCTGAGCCACAGCACCCCTTCTGGCCATTTTCCATATATGTGCTGCTGGGGAATCAAACCGAGAGCTTCATGTGTAGGAGGCAAGCGCTCTTGCCACCAGGCCATATTCCCAGCCCCTCAAGGTTTGTTTTTGAGTTAAGATCTTGCTAACTTTTATCCAGGCTGATCTCAAACCAGGATCCTGCTATCCCAACCACCGAGAGTTGAGACATTTATCACCACCCTCAACTTAGCATGGTCAACCTTAAAAACTCAAACCACAGGGCTCTTAGTACAAAATATAGTACCACTGAGATGAACAATTTCTTTTGTGGTAGATAGGTATATATAAAAATTACTGCCACGTAGTGTGGCTTCAAGTTTACCCAGTTAGTCCCTAGATTTCCACTCGGCCACACCATCCCAAAGTAAGTACTTTTTTGTTCTTGTTGGTTGCCGGGCTTGAAATCAGGGTCTTACCACTGTCCCTGTACTTTTCTGCTCAAGGCAAGCCTCACCATTTTTAGCCACAGCACCACTTCGGGTTTTCTGGTGGTTAAATGGAGATAAGACGCTCATAGTTTCCTGCCTGGGCTGGCTTTGAACCACGATCCTCAGATCTCACTTTCTGAGCAGCTGGGATTACAGGTGTAAGCTATCGGCGCCCCGCTGGGCTCCCATATCTATTAAGAGTGATCCTCAGGCTGGGAAGGTGGCTTAGTGGTACAGAGCTTGCCTAGCATGCATGAAGCCCTGGGTTCAGTTCCTCAGCACCACATACACAGAAAAAGCTGGAAAGTGGCTCAAGTGGTAGAGTGCTAGCCTTGAGCAAAAAGAAGCCAGGGACAGTGCTCACTCTCTCCAGGTCATCCCAGCACTGCCCTGATCCAATGTAATCATCACACTTGAGCCACAGAGTCAACAAAGAGTTAAACCAATCACAATCAGCCATTACACACATATAAGGATATTTACCTGCAACATTTTACCCCATCAGTTTCACAGCATGTTTTAGATTTTCCATGATTATTTAAAATGCTCTTCTCAATATGAGAGAAAGATATCCGCCATGTCTCTCCTTAATTTCAAAAAGAAAAATAAGAGAAGCACTTTACCAGAGCAATCATATCTGAACAACACAATATGGAAGTGATTTCCTGTACTGAAGTTTCACTCTGAAGAAATTCTACAGGGAGATAAAACAAAAGAAGTAAACAGATGTGTAAGGTAATTAAGCATTAAAAATAAATGCTCTAGGGGCTGGGGATATAGCCTAGTGGCAAGAGTGCCTGCCTCGGATACACGAGGCCCTAGGTTCGATTCCCCAGCACCACATATACAGAAAACGGCCAGAAGTGGCGCTGTGGCTCAAGTGGCAGAGTGCTAGCCTTGAGCGGGAAGAAGCCAGGGACAGTGCTCAGGCCCTGAGTCCAAGGCCCAGGACTGGCCAAAAATAAATAAATAAATAAATAAATAAATAAATAAATAAATAAATAAATAAATAAATAAATAAATAAATAAATAAATGCTCTAGCCAAGAACTGGTGGCTCATACCTGTAATCCTACTCAGAAAGCTGAGATCTGGGCTGGGGATATGGCCTAGTGGCAAGAGTTCTTGCCTCGTATACATGAGGTCCTGGGTTCGATTCCCCAGCACCATATATACAGAAAATGGCCAGAAGTGGCACTGTGGCTCAAGTGGCAGAGTGCTAGCCTTGAGCAAAAAGAAGCCAGGGACAGTGCTCAGGCCCTGAGTCCAAGCCCAGGACTGGCCAAAAAAAAAAAAAGAAAGCTGAGATCGGAGGACTGTGGTTCAAAGCCAACCTGCCCAGGAAAGTCTGTGAGATGCTCATCTCCAATTTTCCAGCAAAAAGCCAGAAGTAAAGCCGTAGCTCAAGTGGAAGAGTGCCAGCTGTGAGTGAGAAAGCTAAGGGGCAATGCCAAGGCTCTGTGTTCAAGCCTCAGCACTGGTACAAAAAGAGTGCTACAGGCAGATAATGGGCCTTAATGGCAGGGGGTGGGGGGGGGGGCAGGTGGGGCTGGGAATATGGCCTAGTGGTAGAGTGCTTGCCTCATATACATGAAGCCCTGGGTTTGATTCCTCAGCACCACATATATAGAAAAAGAAGTGGCGCTGTGGCTCAAGTGGTAGAGTGTTAGCCTTGAGCAAAAAGAAGCCAGGGACAGTGCTCAGGCCCTGAGTCCAAGCCCCAGAACTGGTTAAAAAAAAAAAAAAAAAGAAATACGAGCAGGTAAAGAAGGGAATGAGGGCTTCATACAAGATTTATTACCTTTCATATGCTGCAAACTTCAGTTTGTCAATATTTTTCTTCAACAGTTACGGTTTGGTTTTTCTGAGCTAGAATGTTGCTACATGGTCCCAGTTGTCCTCAAACTTTAAGAATCAACCAATCCTCCAACCTTAACCCGCCGAGTCTCAACAGAGGAACATCACTGCTTCTAATTCTAGCTAGGCAATCGTGCTTCCTCTTGAGACCCACACCCCCATCCCTGTACTACCTTTCTTGGGGCAGGAGGGGTTGTGCATGCTACTCCTGGGCTTGAACTCAGGAGTGCTCTACCACTTGAGCCACTTGGTTCCAAGTTAGCCTGAGGAGACAAATCCAAAAGACTTATCTCCATTTAACCAGCAAAAAGTTGGAAGTAGAGCTGTGGCTCAAGTGAAAGTGGCCAGCCATGAGAAAGAAAACAAAAAAAAAAGCTAAGGGATAGTGACAAGGCCCTAAGTTCAAGCCCTAGTACCAGCAGAAAAAAATTAAATGAGCAGCTGGGATTACAGGCGTGAGTCACCAGCACTAGCTAAAGTTCAAATTCAAATGTAGGTTACTACACATCTTCAAGCTAAGTACCTGACAGTCCTTCTATGATTATATCCTTTTCAATCCCATCTCTCATAAAACTCTCCATCGGTAGCCAGGTTAGCCTGGCTCTTGAAATGCCAACAAATGAGCTGACTACTGATCACCTATTGGAATAAAGCATTACTGACTCTTCTATGTCTTTCCGTCAACCTTCAACTGAACTCACCTTGAAAACTGGGTCCTTCTTTTACATGCTTTGGTACCAAATAAAATGGTTGTCGTCTTAATTCATTCCTAACTTTTTTTCCGAGCCAATTATGGATAGGCAGGCCTTCCTTGGTGTTAGCAGGCCAACTACTTTTTGCTTCCAAAGCCAGGATTATATCCACCGATATCTCTTCAGGTATTCTAATACGAAGTGTTACAGCTGGGCTCCCTGGCTTTTTCTTCTCCATGATGACATCTTCATCTGTTTAAATACATAGAAGGGGAAAGACTTGTTTCAATTTTCTCTCAAACTATGGAGAAAACAATGTAACTGTAATAGGGAGGTCAGATCTGGCCAGCGCCATCATTGACTGTGGAGGGGCGTCAGATTGACTCCAGCTCAGATTAGAGTAGAAGCCAACTCCATCTCCACTAAGATCTCCCCCACCCTATCCAGGGAAGCGCCCCTTTATTATGATAAGTGATGTAAAGTGACCACCTGAGTGAGGACTGGGAGGGTCAAAGGAGCCTGTGCCTCCCGTGGGTAGGCATATCCACCTGGCAAATCCATGCGCCAATTCTAACTAGAATGATAGGTTGGTTCAAATAGATACTATGAGACAGACTGTAACTATTGGCCAACTGTGTGTGGCCTAGCGTGTTCTGTAAGTGCTGAATCCTCATTGGTCACCTGCGTGCGGTAAGTTTGACTGTGATGTTTGCCTTATAGCCAGGCTGGAAGGCCGCATGAGCAGGTGGTCCCAGCTCGTGAGTCTGAGCTGCGACCCTGCACACATGGTCGGCAGTTTCGGCTCCGAAGTCTAGGCTGCGACCAAGGCCGGTCAGTTTGCTTTTTACTTCCCCAATAAATCCATCTTTTTATCATCTTGTAGCTGGAGACTGTGTGGTGGACTCTTGGGGGAACCAGGAATCCCCTCCCTTGGGGGGGAACCCCGTTTCCTTGTAGCAAACCCCACTTCAATAACTATAATCAAAGATCAATATCTGAGGATTGTGGTTCAAGGCCAGCACCAGAAGGAAAAGTTCATAACCACCAAAGAAACAGAAGTAGAGGCTGGGAATGTGGCTTAGCGGTAGAGTGCTTGCCTAACATGCATGAAACCCTGGCAATTCCTCAGTACCACATAAACAGAAAAAGCTCAACAGTAGAATGCTAGCCTTGCACAAAAGAAACTGTGGGACAATTGCCAGGCCTGAGTTCAAACCCCAGGACTGGCCAAAACAGAAGCAGATGTTCAAGTGGTTCAAGTGGTATAGTGTTAAAGGACAGAAGAAGGCCCTAAATTCAACCCCCAATAACGGCGTGCGCTCTCTCTCTCACACACACACTCACACATCAAAGATGTACAAAATGTGGGCTGGAATATGGCCTAGTGGCAAGAGCGCTTGCCTCATATATATGACGGCCCTGGGTTCGATTCCCCAGCACCACATATACAGAAAATGGCCAGAAGTGGCGCTGTGGCTCAAGTGGCAGAGTGCTAGCCTTGAGCAAGAAGAAGCCACAGACAGTGCTCAGGCCCTGAGTCCAAGGCCCAGGACTGGCCAAAAAAAAAAAAAAAAAAAGATGTACAAAATGATAAGCAGTTCTTAAATAGAAGCATTTGCCCAATCTTAACTGATAACTATGACTGAGAAGCACAGTTAAGATTCTGTCTGGTAGATATGACAAAGAGCTTCTAAAGCCTCTGGGGTTTGAGACTGCTGTAATGAAGCTTTTTTTTTTTTTTTAGCTCAGTAACTTCAACTGGGAAACTGTCAAGTGTAGGTTTTTTTTAATTTATTTCTTTATTGTCAAAGTGATGTGTAGAGTTTATAGCTTCATACGTAAGGCGGTGAATACATTTCTTATCCAACTGGTTACCTCCTCCCTCATTTCCCCCCCTCCATTTCCCTCTTCTGCCCATGAGTTGTACAGTTGGTTTACATCATATAGTTTTGTAAGTATTGCTGTTGCATTGGTTTGTCTTTTATCCTTTGTCTCTCAATTTTGGCATTCCCTTTCCCTTCCCTAGTTCCAATACACGTATATACAATATCCAGGGTACCAAAATCAGTTACAGTGACATCAGGGGTAAAACCATGAGAAAGAAAGACAAAAGAAGGGCATAATTTCACATGGTATGTTCAAAATAACACTTGTTTCCATAACTTGGAGTTCATTTCACTTAGCATCATCTTATGTGTTCATATGGACATAGCTACTGACCTGTTGTGGTGTTCTGTTAGGACTATCTTAGATGTGTACTAATTATTCTCAATGAGGAAAACCATAGAGTCTAAGGTTCTCTGGGTCTGGCTCACTTCAGTTAGTATGGTTTTTTCCAAGTCTTTCCATTTCCTTATGAACTGAGGCAATGTCATTCTTTCTGATTGACTCATAGAATTCCATTGTATATATGTACATTTTCCTGCTCCACTCATCCACTGAGGGGCATCTGGGTTGGTTCCATACTTTAGCAATGACAAATTGTGCTGTGATGAGCAAAGTCTTTTGGGTAGATGCCCAAAAGTGGAGCTGCTGGGTCATAGGGGAGTTCTATGTATAGCTTCTGCATGGCAAAGGACATAACTTGCAAGATAAATAGAAAGCCCAGAGATTGGGAGAAGATCTTTACCGGCCATACAACAGATAAAGGCATCATATCTAAAAGATATGTAGAACTCAAAAAATTAAATTCCTCTAAAACAAATCCTCAGAGATTGGTGGGAGTGTAAACTTGTTCAACTACTCTTGGGAGTGTGTAAGCCAGAAATACTAGTCCACGATTGGGTTTCTGGGAGGTATCACAGTGAGGAAGTAAGCACCAAAGAGAACATGCTGTGAAGATCTTCCCCAACGTCGTACCAACATCTTCCACCTGCCAGACCATCCCTGCACATAGATCATGGATCCCTTCCCATCAGCTGCCCCGGAACCTTGCTCTACAGTTATACCCTGGTCCATGTCAGCCTTCCATGCAAGATCAGATACAGAGGATTAAAGCATCTCTAGCTCTAAAATACACCCTCAATGAGCATCCCCATAGTCACCCATCTTTCTGCTTCCTTCTCACCCAAAAATGCCTATATGCAGCCTCCATTGCAACCCTGACTTTTCATTTCCTTTTGTTTCTGTGTGTGTGTGTGCCCACGCGCTCGCGTGCACCATTGACAAACTCAGAGAC
Source organism: Perognathus longimembris pacificus (assembly GCF_023159225.1). NCBI lineage: Eukaryota > Metazoa > Chordata > Mammalia > Rodentia > Heteromyidae > Perognathus > Perognathus longimembris. Next base: position 8,961,087 of record NC_063169.1, on the reverse strand, counting down.
TCGATATTTCGCTTGGATTTTTCACTCAAGGCTAGAGTTCTACCACTTGAGCCACATCTCCGATTCCAGCTACTTGCTTGTTAAGAGTCTCACAGGGGCTGGGGATATGGCCTAGTGGCAAGAGTGCTTGCCTCATACACATGAGGCCCAGGGTTCAATTCCCCAGCACCACAAGTGGCAGAGTGCTAGCCTTGAGCAAAAAGAAGCCAGGGACAGTGCTCAGGCCCTGAGTCCAAGCCCAGGACTGGCAACAAAAACAAGACAAATAAACAAAAATAAACAAAGCCAGCCTAGGCAGAAATGTCCCCAGAAGTGGCACTGTGGCTCAAGTGGTAGAGTGCTTGCCTTGGACACAAAGAGGCTCAGGGCACTGTTCAAGCCCCCAAACCGGAAAAAAAAAAAAAAAAAAGGATCAAGTTACAAATCTTACTCTTGGGCATATCCAAGATTATGCGTCCGGATACAGGAGAGGACACTCGTACACACATTGCCCCTATTCACCACAGCAAGTTACAGATTCAGATACCCTTCAATGGATGAGTGGGTAGGAAAATATGATGTCGACGGATATATAAACATACACACACAATGAAATTTTATTCATCCATCAGGAAAAATGGTGCTGTGTCATTTACATGGAAATGGATAGACATGGAAAAAAACTACATTAAGTGAAATCAGACCCAGAGAGACAAAAGGTGCATGACACGTTTACTCTCCTTTGTGGACCTTAACCTAAATTATAAACACGTATGTAAACATATGCAAGACCATGCTTATAGACACAAACATGTTAACTAAAGATTCCAGTGGTGTAACGCCTTTGAACAATTATGGTTTAACAAAATGAACAGCAAGACACTAAAACAGGTGTTAAGCAAGGAGGGTGGGTGTAATCAAGGGGAAGGTAGATAGATGGAGAGAGGAAGGGGTGGGTGGCTACAACCATAATCTGCAATGTATTTATATAAAATAGAAGCAGGTAAAGTGAGGGAGTAGGTGAGGTTGGGAGAGGTGGAGGGAGATTGATGGAAAGGATGGCATTGACCAAGATGTAGTATATTCACAAACTCACATGTCGAAATGAAGCCCCTTTGTACTACTGAAGAATAATATAAATAGCTTACCTTCTATGTTTTTAATTTCTTCCTTAATGATTTTCCTAAACTTCGCCAGCATCTTAGAAGCAGATAATATTTCCCCTTCTAAAAACTGACTCAAAGGATTTCCTTTAGGGTTTCTTTTGAACTTTACAAAGTAGTGAGCCCCACTGTTAGCGTATTCTTCTAGCTGAATTCTGGGGACTTCCAATTTAAACATGACATCAAATTCGTTAGGTGAAGAAATCTACGGAACAGTTTAAAACATAGCATTTCAATATTTGCCGCTATTTTCCAAGATATTGCAATTGTTTTCTTCAGTTTTCCACTTGAAATCCACCAACGTTATTATGTTATTTATTTATTTTTTGCCAGTACTGGGCCTTGGACTCAGGGGCCTGAGCACTGTCCCTGGCTTCTTTTTGCTCAAGGCTAGCACTCTGCCACTTGAGCCACAGCGCCACTTCTGGCCATTTTCTGTATATGTGGTGCTGGGGAATCGAACCCAGGGCTTCATGTATATGAAGCAAGCGCTCTTGCCACTGGGCCATATCCCCAGCCCAAATCCACCAACTTTAAAAAGCAAGATTCCAGCCAGGTGCCAGTGGCTCATGCCTGTAATCCTAACTTCTCAGGAGACTGAGAGCTGAGGATCATGGTTCAAAGCCAGCCTGGGCAGAAAAATCCATGAGACTCTTATTTCCAATTAACTACCAGAAAACCAGAAGTGGCACTGTGGCTCAAGTGATAGAGCACTAGCCTTGAGCTGAAGAGCTCAGGGACAGTGCCCAGCCCCCCCCCCCCCCCCCCCCCAGTTCAAGCCGCACATCTCACAAAAAAGAAAAGAAAAAAGCAACATTCCTAAAATTTGTACCTTTGGGAGTAGGAGCACTGAAGCTGGGGTGGGGGAGGGGAGGAGTCTTACTGGTTATAATTTGGACAGCTTTTTTTTATTATTTTGCCAGTCCTGGGGCTTAAACTCAGGGCCTGAGAACTGTCCCTGGCTTCTTTTTTGCTCAAGGCTAGCACTCTGCCACTTGAGCACAGTGCCACTTCTGGCCATTTTCTATATATGTGGTGCTGGGGAATTGAACCCAGGGTTTCATGTATACAAGGCAAGCACTCTTGCCACTAGGCCATATCCCCAGCCAATTTGTACAGCTTTTAACCACCTACATTTTTCTCATCTTACCACAAGCAAGCTTTTTTGTGTGTGTATGTGCAGTGTTGAGGCTTGAACTCAGGTGCTGTCCCTGAACTTTTTTCCTCAAGGCTAGCTCTCTACCACTTGAGCCACAGCTCTACTTCCAGATTGGTTGTTTGTTTTCATTTCAATCCTCAGATCACAGCCTCTAGAATAACTAGAATACAAGTGTGAGCCACTGGCACCCAGTTGAGGATTATTTCTATAATTAGAATACTTTTTTTTTTTTTGGCCAGTCCTGGGCCTTGGACTCAGGGCCCTGAGCACTGTCCCTGGCTTCCTTTTGCTCAAGGCTAGCACTCTACCACTTGAGCCTAGAATACTTTTAAATACTATGTGTAAGCTTTTAAAAGTCTGCACCAGGGGCTGGGAATACGGCCTACTGGTAAAGTGCTCACCTCGTATACATGAAGCCCTGGGTTCGATTCCTCAGCACCACATATGTAGAAAAAAGCCAGAAGTGGCGCTGTGGCTCAAGAGGTAGAGCGCTAGCCTTGACCAAAAAGAAGCAGGGACAGTGCTCAGGCCGAGTCCACTCCTAGGACTGGCGACAAAAACAAAACAAAATCTGCACCAGTTGCATTTTCTAAGTACAAAGTTCCATGAAAGAGCTGGGAACATGGCCTAGTGGTAGAGTGCTTGCCTCACATACATGAAGCCCTGGGTTTGATTCCTCAGCACCACATATCTGGAAAAATCCAGAAGTGGCACTGTAGCTCAAGTGGTAGAGTGTTAGCCTTGAGCAAAAAGAAGCCAGGGACAGTGGACAGTGCTGGGGCCCTGAGTTCAAGTCCCAGGACGGGCAAAAAAAAAAAAAAAAAAAAAAACTTCACCGGGCTGGGAATCTGGCTTAGTGGTAGAGTGCTTGCCTTGCATGCACGAAGCCCTGGTTCGATTCCTCAGTACCACATACACAGAAAAAGCTGGAAGCGGCACTGTGGCTCAAGTAGTGGAGTGCTACTTGAGCAAAAGAAAGCTCAGGGACAGTGCACAGGTCCTGAGTTCAAGCCCCAGGACTAGCAAAAAAAAAAAAATTCCATAAAATTAGAAACCTAGCCAGAAGCTGGAGACTCATGCCTGTGGTCTTTGCAACTCAGGAGGCAGAGATCTGAGGCTCTCGGTTCCAAGCAAGCCTAGGCAGAAAAGTCCATGAGACTCTTATCTCCAATTAGCCACTAAAAAGCTGGAGAGTGGAGCTGTGGCTCAAGTGGCAGAGTGCCAGCCTTGAGCAAAAGAAGCTTAGGGACAGTGCTCAGGCTCTGAGTTCAAGCACCCAGTTTTGGCCATGGGGCGGGGGGGGGGGAGGGGAATCCACAATTTACTGGATGCAAATGGCTCACATCTGTAATCCTAGCTACTCAGGGGGCTGAGATATGAGAATCAGCCCAAGGTGGAAAAGTCTATGAGACTCTTTTTTTTTTTTTTTTTTTTGGCCAGTCCTGGGCCTTGGACTCAGGGCCTGAGCACTGTCCCTGGCTTCTTCTTGCTCAAGGCTAACACTCTGCCACTTGAGCCACAGAGCCACTTCTGGCCATTTTCTGTATACATGGTGCTGGGGAATCGAACCCACGGCCTCATGTATACAAGGCAAGCACTCTTACCACTAGGCCATATCCCCAGTCCGTCTATGAGACTCTTAAAACTTACCCCGTGATCTTTATAAAATTTCTTTTTTGTTGTTGTTTTGAGGGTTTTTTTTGGTCAGTTGTGGGGCTTTACTCTGGGCCTGGGCACTGTCCCTGAGCTCTTTAGCTCAAGGCTAGCACTCCACCACTTGAGCCACAGCACCCCCCTCTGGTTTTCTTGTGGTTAATAGGAGATAAAGAGTCTCAAGGACTTTCGTGCCCAGGCTGGCTTTGAACCGCAATCCTCAGATCTCAACCTCCTGAAGAGCTAGGATTACAGGCGAGAGCCACCAGCACCCAGCTAATAAAGTTTCTTGAACTTAATTTTCTGAATAGGTAGAAGCAATGCACCCTTAGAATTTGTCAGCACTTAGAATTGTCATGTTTAGTTTTGTTGTTAATTCTACAGGAAAGATGAATTAGCTTTAATTTGCATTTTCTTGATGATTAATGACATTTAATACTTTTCTTATTTATTGATATTTGAGTTAAATACTAACCTGTTTAATTCTTTGCTCAGTTTTCAATTTGTTTATCTTTTTCTTACTGACTTGTATGAACCACTTAAGTATATGAATAAATTTCTGGTAACAGTTTGTGTTTTCACACAACATGTGTGTGTGTGTGTGTGTGTGTGTGTGTGTGTTGCATAAGCTTTTGTTTGAGCACAGCTGCGCGCTCTACCATTTGAGTTATGCCTCTAGTCCATCTTTTTCCGTGGCTAACTGGAGACAGCTACCAGGACTTTTCTGCCCAGACTGGCTTCCCACTCCAATCTATACATCAGTCTCCTAAGTAACTAGAGCTACAGGTGTGGGCCAGTGGTGCCCAGCTCAGTGGCTTTCTTTCTTCTGTGTGTCAGTCCTGGGGCATGGACTCCAGACCTAGGCACTGTCCCTTACCTTTTTTGCTCAAGACTAATTCTTCCATTTGAGCTACAGCTCCACTCTGGCTTTTTAGTAGTAAATTAGAGATATGAGTCTCATAGACTTTCCTGTCTGGGATCCCAGGCAGAATTGACTTGGTTAAAAGAGTGTTAAGGGACAGAGCTTGAGTGCATTCAGGGGTAGGGAAGGGTAGGGGTTGGGGCTCAGGAAGGCAAGACAAGGAAGGCTCAGGAAGACAAGAATGCTTCTCACAGACTGTCCCTGGCTGGTTGTCTGCCCTGATCATTTTTGCATGGCCTGAGAATGGAGTCATAAAACATCCAAATGGGCCTTGACAGAAAAACAAGGTGCCCCCACAAACTTTCTATGCATTGAAGGTAGCTCAAGAGGCTGAGATCCAAGAATCAGGGTTTCAAGACAGCCCCTGGGCAGAAAAGTCCCGGGACTCTAATCTCCAAGTAACCAGCAAAAAGCCAGAAGCCGATCTGCGGCTCAAGTGATAAAGCGCTGGCCCTTGACAGGGGAAAAAAAAAACCTAAATGACAGTGCTCAGGCCATGAGTTCAAGCCCCAGTACTGGCACCTGGAACATGATAATGCTTTCTATGCATCTGAATTCCGCCAAGGCAGCGTCTTGGCCATCGATGTGGACTGGTTTGCACCACAGATGGGTGGAAAAATAAACCAGCAACGGCCCTCCTCCTGACTAGAACTGCGTTTGAGTTACTCTCCAAGGGAAACGAGCCCGGGACTGGTCGGGGTGCAGGGGTCGGGGTGCAGGGGGCGGGGGGGCGTGGGGGGGGCTGATGGAGAGGTGGGGTGAGGTGATGAGAAGGGTGGGGGTACCAGGGAGGTGGGGTGGGGTGCGGGAAGGTGGGATGGGGGTACCGAGGAGGCGGGGTGGGGTGCGGGGAGGTGGGGTGAGGCGATGAGGAGGCGGGGTGGGGGTGCCAGGGAGGTGGGGTGGGGTGCGGGGAGGTGGGGTGGGGGTGCCGGGGAGGTGGGGGTGGGCGTGATGGGGAGGTGGGGTGGGGGGTGCCGGGGAGGTGGGGTGGGCGTGATGGGGAGGTGGGGTGGGGTGTCGGGGAGGTGGGGTGGGGGTGCCGGTGGGGTAGGGGTGCCGGGGAGGTGGAGGTGGGTGATGAGGAGGTGGGGTGGGGTGCGGGGAGGTGGGGTGGGCGTGATGGGGAGGTGAGGTGGCGGTGCCAGGGAGGTGGGGTGGGGTGATGAGGAGGTGGGGTGGGGTGCGGGGAGGTGGGGTGGGGGTGCCGGGGAGGTGGGGTGGGGTGATGAAGAGGTGGGGTGGGGTGCGGGGAGGTGGGGTGGGCGTGATGGGGAGGTGGGGTGGGGGTGCCGGGGAGGTGGAGGTGGGTGATGAGGAGGTGGGGTGGGGTGCGGGGAGGTGGAGTGGGCGTGATGAGGAGGTGGGGTGGGGGTGCCGGGGAGGTGGGAGTGGGGTGATGAGGAGGTGGGGTGGGGTGCGGGGAGGTGGGTGGGCGTGATGGGGAGGTGAGGGTGGCGGTGCCAGGGAGGTGGGGTGGGGTGATGAGGAGGTGGGGTGGGGTGCGGGGAGGTGGGGTGGGGGTGCCGGTGGAGGTGGGGGTGGGGTGATGAGGAGGTGGGGTGGGGTGCGGGGAGGTGGTGCCGGGGAGGTGGGGGTGGGGTGATGAGGAGGTGGGGTGGGGTGCGGGGAGGTGGGGTGGGCGTGATGGGGAGGTGGGGTGGGGGTGCCGGGGAGGTGGAGGTGGGTGATGAGGAGGTGGGGTGGGGTGCGGGGAGGTGGGGGTGGGTGATGAGGAGGTGGGGTGGGGTGCGGGGAGGTGGAGGTGGGTGATGAGGAGGTGGGGTGGGGTGCGGGGAGGTGGGGGTGGGTGATGAGGAGGTGGGGTGGGGTGCGGGGAGGTGGAGTGGGCGTGATGAGGAGGTGGGGTGGGGGTGCCGGGGAGGTGGGAGTGGGGTGATGAGGAGGTGGGGTGGGGTGCGTGGAGGTGGGGTGGGGTGCGTGGAGGTGGGGTGGGCGTGATGGGGAGGTGGGGTGGGGGTGCCGGGGAGGTGGGGTGAGGTGATGAGGAGGTGGGGTGGGGGTGCCAGGGAGGTGGGGTGGGTGCGGGGAGGTGGGGTGGGGGTGCCGGGGAGGTGGGGTGGGGACCCCGAAGGAAGGGGGCGCCGGGCCCGCTCACCTTCACGTGCTCGTAGTAGCTGCCGGTGCGGAGCAGGGCGACGCCTTTAAACTCGCACTCTCGGCTCTGCAGCCTCCGAAGCAGGCGATCCACTACCTTGTTCACGGCCTCGGCGGCCGCCGAGATCTGCCCGCGGTTCAGCCGCAGCCGGTCCAGCACTGGCCGGGGAGTCCAGCCACCGGGCGGCGCCTCGGTCCGGCGGGAACGCCGGGCCCGGACCCGCGCACCGGGGCCCGGCTCCTCCGGGGACCCCGGCGGGAACCCCTGCTCCCGCGGGGAGCGCGCACCTCCGGATCGCCGGGAGCCGGCCCTGGCGAGGGGCAGATCGGGGGCGTCGGGGGTCTCCGGGCCCTCCACGCCGGGGACGCGCGGCGGCGCCGCCCCGTCCGCGCTCCGAGGCGCCTCGGCCGGGCGCGCTCGCGGGGCGCGCGGCGGCCGCGGCTTCTGGGGGCTCCGGGCGCCCTGGGTCTGCCGAGGGTCGCGACGCCCCGGCGCGGCTGCTGCGCTTCGCGGCGGGTCGGGCCCCCCGGGAGGCGGGCGCAGGCTCGCGGGGCTCCACCGGGGTGTCCGCAGCGTCCTGCTCCGGGACCTGGGAGGCGGCGGGTCCAGCCTTGGAAGTTTTCCGGGCGGCCTTTCCGCACTTGAGGTCCATGGTTGGCGTTGTCAGCTCCGGAACGAGGAGCCGACCGCGGCAAGAGGAACTCCGGGCGGGCGCTGAAAATGAAACTTAAAAAGGTGGCGCGAAGACTGAGCTGACTGCCTGGAAGCCGGCGGGCGCGGGAACTCGGAGGTCCCGCCCCCGCCGGGGAGACCACGCCCCCTCCGAGGAGGCCACGCCACGGCGGCTCCACCCCGCCAAGGAGACCACGCCCCCGCCGGGGAGGTCACGCCACGGAGGCCCCGCCCCTCCGTGGAGGTCCTGCCGCGGAAGCCCAGCTCCGCCGGGGTGGCCCCGCCCCTGCTGAGTTAGCCCCGCCCCTCGTCGGGGAGGCTCCGCCCCTCCGGGGAGGCCCCGCCCCGCCCAGGAGAACCGGTCTCAGTGCCGCTGCCAGCGGTGCCAGCGGCCTGAAATCCAAGTGCACGCAGCGCTGGAAGAGGAAAAACACTGAATGTTTGATGGGCACACGTGCTGACAGACCACCTAAGATCGCTTTTGGAAAACTGTCTGCTCTTGTACGTTTGAAGCTGGCGTTGGAAACCTTCCCGTTGTATGTTTAAGGAAGGGGTTGTTATTGTTTAATTTTAATTTCTTTATTGTCACTATGAAGGTGATGTGCCGAGGCTGGGAAGGTGGCTCAGAGGTACAGTGGTTGCCTAGCCTGCATGAAGCCCTGGCTTGGTTCCTCAGTACCACACACACAGAAGAATAAAGAAAGCCAGAAGCGAAGTGGTGCTGCGGCTCCAGTGGTGGAGTAAAAGAAGCTCAGGGACAGCACCCATCCCTGAGTTCAAGCCTCAGTATCAGCACAAATGTTTAAAAAAATAGAATGAGATGAGGATTACCTAATCAGATTAAGTATTTCACTTTCACTTTAAACACAAAATCTTAAAGTTCCTACTTTATCCTTGGTTCTCTAAAGCCATCAAAAAAGTGACACTAGGGCCAGCCAGAGGTGTGAATCAAGTGGTAAAAGGCTAGTACCATAAAAAGAGAGAAAGAAGGGAGAGGGGAAGGGAGAGAGGGAGGGAGGGAGGGAGGGAGGAAGGAAGGAAGGAAGGAAGGAAGGAAGGAAGGAAGGAAGGAAGGAAGGAAGGAGACAAAGAAAAGGGGAAAATAGTGCCAGATAGGTCAGGAATGGGAAACGGTGCAAAGCCAAAATCCTGAGACAATGACACTTAAGCAAAACTTTTTTTTTTTTTTTGGCCAGTCCTGGGCCTTGAACTCAGGGCCTGAGCACTGTCCCTGGTTTCCTTTTGCTCAAGGCTAGCACTCTGCCACTTGAGCCACAGCGCCACTTCTGGCCGTTTTCTATATATATATATATGTGGTGCTAGGGAATCAAACCCAGGGCTTCATGTATATGAGGTAAGTGCTCTTGCCACTAGGCCACATTCCCAGCCCTTGAGCAAAACTTTTTAAAGAGAAGCAATTTCACTGTAACAAATGATAATGAATATAATCAGTTTTCTGAACATATGAGGCTTTCCAACAATCATCAAGTCTAAGAATCACCTATCTTACCTGCCAGAAAATCATTTGAACCCCAGAAGTCTGAGAAACAAGATCTTGTCTCAGACAAACAACCAACCAACAAACAAAAAAAAGCCCTGAGCTAGATGTTAGTGTCTCACATATACAACCCTAGCTACTCAGAAGGCTGAGATCTGAGGACCTAGGTTTGGAGCTAGCTTGAGCAGACAAATCTCAGAGACTCATCTCCAGTTAACCAGAAAAAAGCTAGAAATTAAGACATGGGTCACAATATGGAGGTTTCTCAAAAAGCTCAATATAGACCTACCCTATGACCCAGCCATACCACTCCTAGGCATCTATCCTAAACAGCAAACCCCAAGATATCAAAAGGACATTTGTACTTCCATGTTTATCGCGGCACAATTCACAATAGCCAAAATATGGAAATAACCCAGATGCCCCTCCACAGACGAATGGATCCAAAAAATATGGTACCTATACACAATGGAATACTACATAGCAATTAGGAATGCTGAAATATTGTTATTCGCAGGGAAATGGTCAGAACTCGAACAAATAATGTTGAGCGAGACAAGCCTAGAACACAGAAAACAAAGGGGCATGATCTCCCTGATATATGACTGTTAAGAAAGGGAGATGGAGAGACAGTAGAGACCAGGTCTGTGAAACCAAAAACTGCTTGTCAAATAGTATTTCCCACAGGATTGGGGCAGCGACCCAACAGTATGCAACTAAAACCAAACAATTACTCAACACATAAAGGTCAAAAATTGACCTCTCAGTGGAATACAATAGCTCAAAATCTATGTATGTACGTTCATATAAGACTACTGTCGACATATGGTCTAATATCGACATTGCATTTAAAGCCCTAGGCGAATTTTCTTGGGCGTGGCCATGTGGCTACTGTATATGTTCTTGATACATTGTATATTGTATATATGTCTACCTGACCTAGAGAAGGGAAAGAAAAACAGGGCGTAAGATATCACAAGAAATGTACACACTCTCCTACTATGTAACTGTACCCTTTTTGCACAACACCCTGTCCAAAAAATTTGTGTTCAATTAATAAATAAATTAAATAAAAAAAAGACATGGGTCAAATAGTACAGTGCCAGCTATAAGCAAAAATTCCAAGCAAGAGTACAGAGTATAAGACTTGTGTGTACCTGGGTGCTAGCATAGACACGCATGCACACATATACACACACATGCACACATATACACACAGCCCTGAAATGATCTTTGCAGAGCCTGGTACAAAGGATAACAAGAGAACTTCAACATAAAATTCTGCCTGCTTTTACAACAGAAATTCAGTTAATCACATACTTACTTGCACTATGCATAACACTGTCTTTGGGATTTGGACAGTTATCTCTATTAGGAAGAAAAGGCTCGCTCTCAAATATACACCATGTGAACTCACTAATGAATAACGCCAAGAAAGAATGCAGAACTGGACTGAGGGTGTGGCTCAGGGGTAGAGAGCTCTTGCCTAGTCTGAATGTGGTTCTGAGTTTGATATTTGGGAATGTCAGTTGCTGTTAAGGGGGGGGGGGGAAGTAGGGCAGTGATACTGTAGTTAATGGAACAATGCGTTTATTTAAAAGATGCACTTAAGAAATAGTATATATAGACAAAAGGATGATGATCAGGCAAAAGCTAGGGAGACTAGGTGGAGTGGTGGTGAGTGCCTGCAATCCCAGGTACTTGGGAAGCCTGGGTGGCAGAGTAGCGGAACTGCTGTCTGAGGTAAGCCTACTCCAAAGTCCAGGATCCATCTGAACAACAAAGAAAATGAATGTCCCACAGAATAAATGACTCTATTAATAAACTGGCAAAAAGAAAAGCTAAACAGAGACTTCTCAGAATAGTAGAGGACTGGGGCGAGAGGCCCTGGTTGAATTTCCAGTACTGCCAGAACGTGCATGTGAGTTTGCATGTGTGTGCATGTGTGCAACTATCACAATAAACTAATTTATGTTGTTTACACTATCTTTAGACTCCGCGAGCCGGCCACCAAAGCCTGGGCACCACCCAGGGAAGGAAACGCGCGCTCGGCGGGCAGGGATACCGAGGCCCCGCCCATCGCGCCAGCCCGCCAATCCGCGGCCACGCTGGACGTCGACGTGCTGCGCCGTGACGTCAGAGCAAGATGGCGGCGCCCTGCGGGCCTTCCCTCCTGTCAGGCTGAGCGCCTTCGCCCCGCATGTTCTCCCTCCGCGGCTGCGGCCGCCGGCTCGCGGCTTCTCTCCGCAGACGACGCCTGTCGTCGTGCCCGCCCGGCAGCGCCGGTGCGGCGCCTGGGCCCCCGCACTTCGACGTGGTGGTCATAGGCGGGGGACATGCGGGGACCGAGGCGGCGGCCGCCGCCGCGCGGTGCGGCTCCCGCACGCTGCTCGTCACGCACCGCGTGGACACCATCGGTGAGGAGCGCGGCGGGGACGCCAGGCCCGGGGAGTCCGTCCTCCGGGGCTGCCGGAACTGAGGGTTGAAGAATACCCGGGGCTGGCCTGCTCGTTCTGAGGTTTACCTCCCTTCCTTCGGGTGGAGAGTGAAGCCAGCCCGACCCCGTGCCTCACACCTGTTATCCTCACCCCGCCCCCCCAGGAGGTTGAGATTTGGGGGTCACGGTTCGAAGCCAGCCCGCCCGGGCAGGAAAGTCTGTACAACTCTTATCCCCATCCAACCACCGAAAGGCGGCTAGTGGAGCTGTGACAGGCCAAGTGGTAGAGCGCTAGCCTTGAAGCAGGCCCTAAATTCCAGCCCCAGGACCCGCACATACTGTACACACACACACACACACACACACACACACACACACACACACACAGCTTGAAACTTTCCCGAGGTAGAGTGCTAGCCTTGAAGCAGGCCCTAAATTCCAGCCCCAGGACCCGCACATACTGTACACACACACACACACACACACACACACACACACACACACACAGCTTGAAACTTTCCCGAGGTAGAGTGCTAGCCTTGAAGCAGGCCCTAAATTCAAGCCCCAGGACCCGCACATACTGCACACACACACACACACACACACACACACACACACACAGTGCTTGAAGCTTTCCCGAGTTATTAAGTCCATACTTAAAAGGAAAGGGCTACCTACTAAAGCAGTGAAAATATGCACCAATGGAAAGATACAGAAAGGAAGTTCAAGTATTGTCTTATAGGATGCTCTCGACAGCTCTTTAATCCCATTGGGACTGTGGGATTTTTTTTTCCTTCTAATATGTCTCAAGTTTTCTGGGCTTTTTTTGTTTTTGTTTTTGTTTGTTTCGTGTAAGATAATTCTAGTCCCTACTGTAAGGTGTCCACACATTTATATGACATCAATTCTCTTTAGGTCAGATGTCCTGTAACCCTTCCTTTGGTGGCATCGGGAAGGGACATTTAATGAGGGAAGTAGATGCCTTGGATGGCCTGTGTTCTCGAATCTGTGACCAGTCTGGTGTACATTACAAAGTATTAAACCGGCGGAAGGGGCCAGCAGTCTGGGGACTGAGAGCTCAAATTGATAGGACACTCTATAAACAAAACATGCAGGTAAGAATAAGACGCGAGAATGGGCAAGGTGGTGGCAGTTGCTTAATGCGTGGTTTCAGTGGCAGTCTCTTTTGATAGAAAGAAATCCTGAGTACACCACTGCTTACCATCCGGGAAGGAGCTGTAGAAGACCTCATTCTTTCAGAACCAGAGGCAGAGCATGCTGGGAAATGTCGTGTCCGCGGTGTTGTTTTGGGTATGTACTGCTTAACAGTGTCATTGACCTCGTGCTGGACTCTGTGTGAGAAATTATTTTAAACAAAGATGTGTACATGTTTTTCTAACTCCAGGAGTTGCTTAGATAAAGAATACTAAATACTCATATTCCTCTTCTTGCCTGTCATGAAGCTCTGCCAAATTCTAGGCTCCTCAATACTTAGTGTAGCATTTGGTGTAAACCAACTGCACACCTCTTGGGGGGAGAGGGAGAAGGGGAAGGGGGGGAAATGAGGGAGGAGGTAACAAGTAGAACAAGAAATGTACTCACTGCCTTTCATATGAATCTGTAACCCCTCTGTATCACACTTTGACAATAAAGAAAAAATTAAATTAAAAAAATAGTGTAGGTCTTTGTAGCCTGCCTAATGTGTCTTTTCCTCTTAGCCTTTCTATTGTAATTTCTATTTTTTTGTAACAGTATTGGCTTTGCAGGGGGAGGGGGTCAATGCTAGGTCTTGAATTCAGGGCCTGGGTCTCTTAGCTTTTTTGTCTTATTGTCTCTTAGCTTTTTTTGCTTAAGCCTAGCACTCTAGTACACTTGAGCCGTGGTTCTGCTTCCAGGTATTTGCTGGTTAATTGGAGGTTAGAATCTAAGGGCTTTCCCGCCCAGGCTGGCTTCAAACTAGGATCTTCAGATCTCAGCCTCCTAAGTAGCTAGGATTACAGGCATGAGCCAGTGGTTCCCAGCTTAGTTAAAAACCTGATGGTTACCAACTTAATGTGTATGTTTTTACTTAAAGAGTTGTATGTTTAAGGATTTGGGAACATGGCTCCAGTGGTAGAACACCTGCTCTCACCCAATACCACCATAAAAAGAAGAGTGCATTGGCTCACACCACTGTGATCCTCCAGGTCTTAGCTTCCTAAGTAGCTCGGACTACAGGTGTGAGCCACTCGAGCACCCAGCTCATTGTACCCATTTTTAAGAATGCAGTTCCGTGTCATTACGTATATTTAGCATTTTTTTAAACCTGCATATGTTGTTATGTATGTTTATATTTTAGATCTAACTTCTACATCTGAGAGAAAACATAGGCTATTTCTGTTTCTGTGAGGCTGACTTAACATAATTTTTTCCAGGTACACCCATTTCCCTGTAAATGATAGAATGCTAATCTTTCTGATAGATGAATAGTATGCGCACCACATGTTCTTCATCCACTCATTGATTGTAGGGCACCTGGTCTATTTCCATAATGTGGCTCTTACGAATAATATGACACCGAACGTGGATGTGCCAGTGTCTTTACTATATCCTGATTTGTAATATTTCCTTGGTAGATGCCCAAGAGTGGTATCATTGGACACCATAGTGTTCTGTTTCTTTTTTTTTTTTGGCCAGTCCTGGGCCTTGGACTCAGGGCCTGAGCACCATCCCTGGCTTCTTCGCGCTCAAGGCTAGCACTCTGCCACCTGAGCCACAGTGCCCCTTCTGGCCATTTTCCATATATGTGGTGCTGGGGAATTGAACCCAGGGCTTCATGTATACGAGGCAAGCACTCTTGCCACTAGGCCATATTCCCAGTCCTCTGTTTCATTTTTTGAGAAATCTCCAAACTATCTTCCAGAGTGGTTGTGCTACTTTACATTCCCACCACCAGTGTAATAGGGTTCCTTTTCCCCCCACATCCCCACCAACATTTGTTATTATTCATATTCTCAATGCTGGCCAATCTAACTGGGGTGAGATGGAATCTCAGTGTTGTTCTGATTTACATCTCCTTTATGGCCAGGAATGTTGGGTTTCCTCATATGATTATTGGCCATTCTTTCTGTTTTTTTATGGTTTGTTTTGTTTTGCCAGTCCTGGGGCTTGGACTCAGGGCCTGAGCACTGTCCCTGTCTTCTTTTTGCTCAAGGCTAGCATTCTACCTTTTGAGTCACAGTGCCACTTCCGGCTTTTCCTGGTTATGTGGCACTGAGGAATCGAACCAAGGGCTTTGTGCATGCTAGGCAAGTACTCAACCACTAAGCCGCATTCCCAGCCCTGATTATTGGCCATTCTTACTTCTGTGAAGTCTTTATTTAACTCCTTTGCCCATTTTCTAATTGAGTTAATTGATGGGGGGATAGTTTCTTTAGCACCTTGTATATTTGTCAGTTGTCTCTCCAATTTACTGAGCTGCTGGAACTCTTTTCATAAAAAAGTTCCTAACTATGCCAGTAAGTTCTAACATTTCTCCTACTCCTTCCTGCAGTACTTTTAATGTTTCAGGCCTGACAATGAGGTGTTTGATCCATTTTGAGTTGGTATTAGTGCAAACTGACAGACATGAGTCTTAATTTCAGTCTTTTACACATGAATGTCAGTTTTTCCACTATGATTTATGGAAGAGGCTTTTCCTCCACAAATACATTTGGCTTCTTTGTCGAATATCAGATGTCTGTAAATGTATGTGCTTATTTCTGGACCTTCCAGTCTGTCCCATTGGTTTTCAGGCCTGTTTTTGTGTCAGTGCCAAGCTATTTTTGTTGTTGTTGTTGGGTTTTTTGTTGGTTGTGGGGTTGGAACTCTGGGCCTGGGCACTGTCCCTGAGCTCTTCAGTTCAAGGCTAGCACTCTGCCCCTTTAGCTACAGCGCCATTTCCAGTATTCTGGTGATTAATTGGAGATAAGCGTCTCAGGGAGTTTCCTGCCTGGGCTGGCTTTGAACCGTGATCCTCAGGTCAGCTTCCTGAGCAGCTAGGATTACAGGCATGCACCACCAGCGCTCAGCATGACAAGCTATTTTTCTTATTGTAGCTCTGTAATAAAGTTTACGGTCTGGAATTTTTACTTCTCTAGCTATTAAGAGCCTTAGTGGGCTGGGAATGTGGTTTAGTGGTAGAGTGCTTGCCTAGCAAGCATGAAGCCCTGGGTTTGATTCCTCGGCATCGCATATGTGAGGGGGGAAAGCCGGAAGTGGAGCAAAAGGAAGCTAGGGACAGTGCTCATGCCTGGAGTTCAAGCCCCAGGACTGGCAAAAAAAAGGGGAGGGGATGGAGCTTAGGTTCCAGATTAATTTTTAGGTTGTTTTTCTTATCAGTGAAGGACAGAGGTTTTGTTTTGGGTTTTTTTTTTTAATTCTAATGTAAAATACTCATTCTGTGGTAACAATAAGAAAACAGTTGTTCTGTTTTTTCCTGTCATCCAGTGGATGGAAGCACAATTTCTGCAGAGAGTGTGATTCTAACTACCGGGACATTTCTCAGAGGCATGATTGTAATTGGGTTGGATACGTATCCTGCTGGACGTTTAGGGGATCAGCCTTCTATAGGTTTGGCTCAGACTCTGGAGAAGCTGGGGTTTGTCATGGGAAGATTGAAGACTGGGACTCCACCCCGAATTGCCAAACAGTCTATTAACTTTAGCATTCTGAGCAAGCAGACACCAGATAACCCATCCGTGCCATTCAGCTTTGTCAATGAGACCGTGTGGATTAAGGTAAGACAATTCATGGGAAACCTGGCCTTACAGGGACACTATTTACAGCCCAGGTAACCAAACCATTTCTTTCCCTTTCCTTTGGACACCAAGTTACTTTACCTCACTATCACTTAGTATACAATTACTACTAGCACATTTGGCTTTCTATAAATCCTTGAATTTCATGGCTTGCATAACTTTACCTATCTTGAAATTAAACTTTTGAAATTAAACTTTTGAAACTCTTGATCTCCAGAAAATTTTCAGGACTTCTAAAATAAGCTTTTTTTCCCTCTTTTTTTCCAGTCCTGGTGCTTGAACTCAGGGCCTGGGCACTGTCCCTGAGCTTCTTTTGCTCAAGGCTAGCACACTACCACTTGAGCCACAGTGCCACTTCCTGCTTTTTCTGTTTCTGTGGTACTAAGGAATCAAACCCAGGGCTTCATACATGCTAGGCAGGCACTCCACCACTAAGCCACATTCCCAAACCAAAAGAAGCTTTTATAAACCCTTGAAAATCATCTATTGTCAATGTTTTGCCATGTTTTTCTCCCTATAAATAAAAACTTACATAAATGTGTATATGTATATTTGATGGTAAAATGGAAATTATGATGATACTTAGTATTAGAGTAAATTAGACTTTGCCAGGAAACCATACAGACATCCAGGTACAAAAACAAAGGGAAGGTTTATTGCCAGCAAAGGGATGGACAAGACCCCTTCTCACAAGAAAGAACTGAGAAGTGCCAGCTATTTTGTTAGGTGACCCGTAAGGGCCTTGGGGGTTTGAGAGATCTTGTTGCCTCATATGGCTATAGCTTCCCCCAAAGGAGTGCCATCTCAGGTGACCTATATGGCCTGCTAGATTTAGGGGGTCTTGCTGCCTTGTATGGCTGTAGCTACTCCAAAGGAGTGCTATCTCAAGGTAAAGGGAGGTAGCAGCTAATCATCTACCAAATAGGCCTAGTGTCGCTAAACTATGAGAGAGGAGACTGTTGGGCTAACAGTATATATGCTTTTAGAGTTTTTTGGGTTTTTGTTGTTGTTTGATTCAGCATTTTGATATGTAACCCAGGGTGTCCTAAACTCTCAGCCTTTCTGATTGAGATAATAAAATGCTTTTACACTTTATTGTTATTGTTCAGGTTGAGGGCCTAATGGCATGTGGATGCAATCCCAACACTACTCTGAGGATGAGGAAGGAGCATGTTTTAAAATTCAAGGCCAACTTGGACTATATAGTGAAATGGTAGGTAGGTAGGTAGGTAGGTAGGTAGGTAGGTAGGTAGGTAGGTAGATAGATGAGAGAATGAATGTCCAGGCTTACATAAAGTGATTAAATAGTATAAAAAAACCATTGAAATCATCACTCAACTTCAACATGTAACTTTTTTTGTTTCTGTTTTTTTTTTGTTGTTGTTTTTACTGGTACCAGTCCTGGGAATTGAACTCAGGGCCTAGGCACTGTCCCTGAGATTCTTTTCCTCAAGGCTAGCACTCTACTACTTGAGCCACAGTACCACTTCCAGCTTTTTCTGAGTGACTTACTGGAAACAAAGGCTCATGGACTTTCCTGCCCAGGCTGGCTTCGAACTGTGATCCCCAAATCTCAACCCATTGAGTAGCTAGAATTACAGGCATGAACCACCAGTGCCAAGCACCTGTAACATTTTGACATTGTTATTTTACTATTTGCTGAGTTTTAAAATAATTCCCATCCCTCTACCACTTGAGCCGCTTCTCAGCCACTTTTTGTGTTAATTATTTTTAAGGTAGATTCTCACTTTGTGTCTAGGCTGGCCCCTTGATCTCAGCCACCCAACCAGCTAGGATTACAGGCTTGAGCCACTGGTCAAGAGCATTTTTTGGAAACCATTATCATACTAAACAAAACATCAATTCTTAGATGGGGGTGGAGTGTGTGTGTGTGTGTGTGTGTGTGTGTGTGTGTGTGTGTGTGTGTGTATAGTACCAGGGTTTGCACAGGGCCTCACACTTGTTAATAAGCAGCTGCTTGTTATGTGTACCACGTTCCCAGCCCTCTTACTAACATTTCATACATGGTGCTCATTTTTCCTTGTCTTTAATCTGTGTTCAGTCCCTAGTACTACAAAATAAAAATCATAGTTTTATTTGAATCAAAAACCAAATAAAGGGGCTGGGGATATGGCCTAGTGGCAAGAGTGCTTGCCTTGTATACGTGAAGCCCTGGGTTTGATTCCCCAGCGCCACATATATAGAAAATGTCCAGAAGTGGCACTGTGGCTCAAGTGGCAGAGTGCTAGCCTTGAGCGAAAAGAAACCAGGGACAGTGCTCAGGCCCTGAGCCCAAGGCCCAGGACTAGCAAAAAAAACCCAAAAGAACACACATCATCTTGCTTATGTTTTATAATTACTTGCCGCTTTTTAAAATTAACATTAATAAATGAAAGAGATTGAGGTTTTGTGTGTGTGTGTGTGTGTGTGTGTAAGTGTAAGTTGTGGGGCTTGAAGTCAGGGCCTGGGTGCTGTCCCTGGCTTCCTTTTGTGCAAGGCTAGCACTCTGCCACTTGAGCCACAGCGCCACTTCTGGCCGTTTTCTGTATATGTGGTGCTGGGGAATCGAACCCAGGGCCTCATGTATACGAGGCAAGCTCTCTTGCCACTAGGCCATATCCCCAGCCCCCCTGAGCTGCTTTTTGCTCAAAGCTAGCACTCTGCCACTTGAGCCACAGTGCCATTTCACCTTTTGCTATTTATGTGGTGCTGAGGAGTTGAACTCAGGGCTTCATGCATGTTAGACAAGCACTAAGCCACACAATGCCACTTGAGGTTTTCTAGCAGTTAATTGGAGATAAGAGTCTAATGGCCTTTCTTGCCTGGGCTGGCTTTGAACTGCGACCTTCAGATCTCAGCCTTCTGAGTTGCTAGGATTACAGGCATGAGCCACCAGCACCTGGCTTCCTCCTTCCCTCCTTCCTTCCCTCCCTCCCTCCCTCCCACCCTCCCTCCCTCCCTCCCTCCTTTCCTCCCTTCCTCCCTCCCTCCCTACCTCTCTTCTTCCCTTCCTTCCTCCCTCCCTTCCTTCCTTCCTTTTTTCCTTCCTCCCCTCCCTCCCTCCCTCCTTCCTTCTTTCCTAGAGGCTTGCATAGACTTTGTGGGATTTTTTTCCCCCAGTCCTGGGCTTTAATTCAGGGCATGAGCACTGTCTCTGAGCTTCTTTTTGCCCAAGGGTAGCTCTTGACCACTTGAGCCACAGCACCGCTTCTGGCTTTTTCTGTTCACATGGTACTGAAGAATCAATCAAACCCAGGGCTTCATGCATGCTAGACAAGCATTCTACCACTATTGCTTCATCTTTTGGGTTTTTAATTTGGGGCAAGATTATTTTATAGGTAGTTCCAGGCATTATGCATACATTGAATGTCTATTAAGGTAGTTAGATATTATGTGGGCTTTATTTGGAATAGAGACAAACTCCATATCTGGATGCTGTGTTAACAGCCAGAAGATCAGTTGCCTTGTTATTTGACCCACACCAACCCCAGCGTGGATGCCATTATCCTTGAGAACCTCCACCTTAATAGTCATGTTAAGGAAACCACAAGAGGGCCTCGGTAAGGACAATATATCAGTGCTGTTACTTTGGGGAATAATGTCAATCTTTTTGTTGTTATTGTTCTTCATTTAAATTTCTTGTATTCCAATGTCCTCTTCTAGATACTGTCCCTCTATTGAATCAAAGGTGTTACGCTTTCCAAACCGTGTACATCAGGTTTGGCTGGAACCTGAAGGAATGGATTCTGACCTTATCTACCCGCAAGGCTTGTCTGTGACACTGCCAGCTGAGTTGCAGGAAAAGATGATCACAAGTATCAGAGGCTTGGAGAAAGCTAAAATGATTCATCCAGGTAAAGCAGCTGTTCCTTCAGAGCAGCTTAGCACTGTGTTAGTGAGAAGCTGAGAGCTACTTTCATTGTTGCTTAAAGCCTCAGGAGATGAAACTCAGTGTTTGTACATTTAAAATAGTCTTTCTTTTTGCAGAATACTCATTGAATGGATATTTATTTGTACTCCTACCGTAAGAAAAATCCAGCTCTGCTTTTACTTATTTAATGCGTTTCTCTTTGTCAGGTTATGGTGTTCAGTATGACTACTTAGACCCCCGTCAGATCACATCTTCTCTTGAGACTCATTTGGTTCAACGACTCTTCTTTGCTGGACAGATAAATGGCACTACGGGTTATGAGGAAGCTGCAGCCCAGGTAAGAGCTTAATCAGATGATACAATAGATCAGAAGGAAGCCAGGCGCCAGTGGCTCATTCCTATAATCCTTACCACTCAGGAGGCGGAGATCTGAGGATCATGGTTTGAAGCCAGCCCATGCAGCAAAGTCTGTGAGGCCCTTATCTCCAGTTAACTACCAAAAAGCCAGAAGTGAAGCTGTGGCTAAAGTAGTAGAGTGCTAACCCTCATCTCTAAGGAGACATAACGCCATGTTCCTATTGTGCTGACCACCTCTGGTGTGTTCCTCATGGCCTGCTCTCTTCCTGCTCACAGTTCTTTCCAAGTGGTATTCTGGGTGAGATAGCTGCACTCGGTTTGTAGGGGCTTTGTAAACATCGCAGTCCTCTCCTAGGGTGTGGTAGCTGGAATTAACGCCAGTCTGCGGGCCAGGGGCAGGCCACCCTTCATCATGAGTCGGACAGAAGGCTACATAGGAGTGTTGATTGATGACCTCACCACGCAGGGCACCTGTGAGCCATACCGAATGTTCACCAGCCGCGTGGAGTTCCGCTTGTCACTGCGTCCTGATAATGCCGACAGCCGGCTCACATTCCGAGGTACTCTACCAAGTGCTGTGACCTCATTTATTGTTCTTTAAAACTTCTCTCATCGGAGAACTGGGATCGGAGCTTAGTGATAGAGTGCATGCCAGCATGCATGAGGCCCTGGGTTCAATTCTTTGGTACCACATCAAAACAACTGGAAAAAAGAAGTCATTAAATAAATCATAAAAATAAAATGGGCAGTTTAAAAAACAAAAAACAACAAACTTCTCTCATCATGTTCTGTTTCTCTTCCATAGGGTACAAGGAAGCTGGCTGTGTGTCCCAACAACGATATGAAAGAGCTTCTTGGATGAAGTCTTCCTTAGAAGAAGGTATTTCTGTATTGAAATCCATTGAATTTTCCAGCTCCAAATGGAAGATGTTGATCCCACAGGCTTCTATAAGCATAAATAAAAGTCTGCCTGTCAGGTATGCATTTTTTTCCCCTAGTGGTATTAGAGTTTGAACTCAGTGCCTTGTTCTCACTTGGCTTGCTTGCTCTGCTTGTCTTCTACCATGTGAGCTACACCTGTGCTCCTAAACAGCGCGTACGCTAGTCCTGAGTCTTGACCTCAGCTTTTGTGCTCAAGGCTAGCACTCTACCACTTGAGCCACAGCGCCACTTCCTGTGTTTTGGTGGTTAATTGGAGAAGAGAGAGTCTCACATACTTTCTTGCTTGGGCTGGCTTCAAACTACCATTCTCAAATCTCAGCCTCCTGAGTAGCTAGCATTACAGGTATGAGATACTGGTGCACAATTCAAACAGATTTTTATTTATTTATTTTTTTGCCAGTCCTGAGGACCAAACTCTGGGCCTGAGCACTGTCCCTGGCTTCTTTTTGCTCAAGGCTAGCACTCTACCACTTGAGCCACAGCACCACTTCTGGCTTTTTTCATATATGTGGTGCTGAGAAATTGAACCCAGGGTTTCATGTATATGAGGCAAACACTATACCACTAGGCCATATTCCCAGCCCCTCAAACAGATTTTTAATAATAATATTGCCATTATTGCTAGTAGTAGTAATAAGTAGAAATTTATTGTTATAAGCATTAAGTGCACACTATAGAAGTAATCAACTCAGTGAAGAATGGATCACTAATAAAGATGGTGGGTATCTTGGTCTATCTAGGCTATTATAGCAAAAAGTACCATAGGGCTAGCAGTATTACTCAACAGCAGAGTACTTGTTTAGTGTGCTTGATGCCCCAGCAAAATCAATCATCAATCAACAAGTTAATAAGAAACCTTTAGAATGAGTTATATATATATGGATGAACAGTGTACTAGGAGCTGGGAATGTGGCTTAGTGGTAGAGTGCTTGTCTAGCGTTCATGAAGCCCTGGGTCCAATTCCTCAGTACCACATCAACAGTGCTAGCCTTGAGCAAAAAGAAGCCAGGGACAGTGCTCAAACCCTGAGTTCAAGCCCCAGGACTGGCCTTTTTTTTCTATAAAGAATGTTGTATGCAGGGCTGGGGATATAGCCTAGTGGCAAGAGTGCCTGCCTCGGATACACGAGGCCCTAGGTTCGATTCCCCAGCACCACATATACAGAAAACGGCCAGAAGTGGCGCTGTGGCTCAAGTGGCAGAGTGCTAGCCTTGAGCGGGAAGAAGCCAGGGACAGTGCTCAGGCCCTGAGTCCAAGGCCCACGACTGGCCAAAAAAAAAAAAAAAAGAATGTTGTATGCAAAAGGACAACTAGGATATAGCATGGCCTAACTAAACAATGTGTTCCTTGTGATTTGACAGTATGATGAAACCCTTGTCAGCAGGGTTTTCTACAAGTGTGTGCAACGAGGAGGATGGATTAATTGTAATCATTAGCTGCTATTTCTTTTTCTTTTTCTTTCTTTTTCATGTTTTTTTTTTTTTTTTTTTTTTGCCAGTCCTGGGGCTTGGACTCAGGGCCTGAGCACTGTCCCTGGCTTCTTTTTGCTCAAGGCTAGCACTCTACCACTTGAGTCACAGTGCCACTGCTGGCTTTTTCTATATATATATGTAGTACTGAGGAATCGAACCCAGAGCTTCATGTATGCAGGGCAAGCACTCTACCACTAGGCCATATCCCCAGCCCCACTTAGCTGCTATTTTTAACAATAAGGAATCGGGCAGAATCAGTTATTAACACTTCCTGAGCCAGACACAGGTGGCTTACTTCTGTAATTCTAACTACTTGGGAGGTTGAGATCTGAGAATCACAGTGGGAAGCCAACCTGGGGAAGAAAGCGCATGAACCTCTTATCTACAAATAACCACCCAAGTGCCACAAGTGAAAGCTCACTTGGTAGAGCACCAGCCTTCAGCGGTGAAGCTAAGGATAGTAAGGTGCTGAGTTCAAGCTCTCATCCAGTAACGATACACCAAACAGAAACTTGCTGGTACCCTAGTGTTCAACAGATCTGCTATATTTGCTCACTTTGGAAAGAATTAGAATAATGTGGTTATTCCACGGGCCTTGTTTGAAATGTCATGGCTAGGCGTGGTGTTACAGAACTTTGCTGTCTTCCCAGAGCGTTGGATGTTCTGAAGTATGAGAAGGTGGACATGGAGTTGTTAGCCAATGCGGTGCCAGAGCCCTTGAGGAAGTACGCGCAATGTAGAGAGCTAGCTGAAAGACTGAAGATAGAAGGTACAGAGTCAATTTCCTACTTAAAGCTGGGCACCGATGGCTCATGCCTGTGATCCTAGCTACACAGGAGTCTGCAGTTTGAAGCCAGCCCAAGCAGAAAAGTCTGTGAGACTACCACCCCCTTCCCCCACCCTCCACTCCTGTCCTGGAGTTTGGGACTCGGGGCCTGGCTTCTTTTTGCTCAAGGCCAATGCTCTGGCTCTTGGGCCACAGCACCACTTCCGGCTTTTTCTTTTTATATGGTGCTGAGGAATCGAACCCAGGGCTTCATGAATGCAAGGCAAGCACTCTACCACTAAGCCACATTCCCAGCCCTCTGTAACTTTTTTCTGGACTTTTTTTTCTTTCTTGCCAGTTCTGGGAGTTGAACTCTGGGTCTGGGTGCTGTCCCTGAGCTTCTTGTTGCCCAAGGCTAGCACTCTACCATTTGAGTACAACACCACTTCTGCCTTTTTCTGTTTATGTGGTGCTGAGGATTGAACCCAGGGTTTCATGCATGCTAGGCAAGCATGCTACCGCTAAGTCACATTCCCAGCCCCATCATTTAGAGTTTAAGACAGGTTTTTAATTTAGTTAGGAACAAAGTGCCTTAATTACAGAATAATTACAAATTTTCTTCCTAATTCCACTTCTAAGTAAAACCTTTAATCTTAGCTAGGATTATAGATGTGAGTCATGGGTATCTGGCAAATTATTTAAATTATATGTTGTTGTCAACTAAGAAGCTTCCTTAATAAGGGAAGAGAGGGCTTCTCTAGCATGCTCAAAGCTGTAGGTTCCATTCCCAAAATCATACTAAAGTAGGTTTGTATGTACACACACACATACATATATTCATGTGTATATGTGTCTGTCTGTCTATAGACTCTTATCTCCAACTAACCACCAAAAATCCAGAAGTAGAGCTGTGGCTCAAGTAGTTGAGCTCTAGCCTTGAGCAAAAAAGTTCAGAGACAGTGCTGAGACCCCGAGTTCAAGCCCAGGACAAGCACAAAAATAAATAAATAAATAAATAAAAAGATTTACACTGACAGGAAAAGCAAATTCAGTTCTTTTTAGTTTTCTAGATACTTCAAGTATAAAGGATGTACATTAAACCACCAGATAGAACCCTGTAGTTTAATCAACAAGGTGCTCCCTTTATCATACATAGCCTCAGTTTCCAAATTCACCCAATGCCAAATGAGTGTCACATAAGTCAGGGCAATGCAGAAGCTCTTTGTAACTCATTCAGTGTTAAATAAATGTGGATCTCTGGTATATATAACCTGGATATCAACATAATTCTAACTTTGTTCACCAGCAACTTATGAATCAGCACTGTCCTATCAGCTACAAGAAATAAAGGAAGTTCAGCGAGACGAAGCTCTCTTGCTGCCAGAAGACCTAGATTATTTGACTGTCAGAGATGTGTCTTTGTCAGATGAAGTTCGAGAGAAGCTGCACCTCAGTCGTCCACAAACAGTAAGAAAACAGGCAGCGGGATAAGAACAAGTTCTAAAGAGCCAGTGCTTCATCATATTTTAAACCTGGGAGTCACGTAGCTGTATAACTAATGTTTTATTTAATCATGAGAAATTTAATGGCTGGGCATAGTTGTACACAACTATACTCCCAGCTATTTGGGAGGAAGAGTTATGAGGATTTTGAGCTCAAGGCCAGGCCAGGCAAGACCTCATCTTAAAAAACACAGAAACAAAAAGGGTTGGGGTATGGCTCAAGTGGCAAGTATGCCTAGCATGTTCTTGGTTCTGTGTTCAATTCCCAGTATTATACAAAACAGGAAAAGAAAGTTAACTTCATATATTGTTGGGGGGGCGGGGGGCTGGTCAGTCCTGAGGCTTGAACTGGAACTGGTCACTATCCCTGAGCTTTTTCTCAAAGCTAGTGTTCTATCCCTTGAGCCACAGGTCCACTTTCAGCTTTTTCTGAGTTGTTGAGTGGAGAAGAGTCTCTTAGACTTTCCTGCCTGAAGTGACTTTGAACTGAGATCCTCAGAGCTCAACCTCCTGAGTAGGATTACAGGCACGAGCCACTGGTGTCTGGAAAATGTGTATTTTCTTTCTTTCTTTTTTTTTTTGGCACTGTGGGGCTTGAACTCAGCACCCGGCAAGCCTTCAGCACCCAGTATTCCCAGGCGGTCTCCCATCCAAGTACTAACCAGGCCTGGCCCTGCTTAGCTTCCCAGATCAGATGAGACTGGGTGCTTTCAGTGTAGTATGGCCATAAACTGTATTTTCTTTTTTTTTTTTTTTTTTTTTTTTTGCCAGTCCTGGGCCTTGAACTCAGGGCCTGAGCACTGTCCCTGGCTTCTTCTTGCTCAAGGCTAGCACTCTGCCACTTGAGCCACAGCGCCACTTCTGGCCATTTTCTGTATATATGGTGCTGGGGAATCGAACCCACGGCTTCATGTATACACGGCAGGCACTCTTGCCACTTGGCTATATCCCCAGCCCAAACTGTATTTTCTTTATGTGCAGTAGATGCTATGTGTCCATGAGCAGTGATTAAAGCTAAGTGAAAATAAGTAGCTAGAAATGAAGAATTGGTTTGGATTGTTCTTTCCTAGCTCTAGCCATGTACAAACTAGTGTGAATATGGGCATGACTTGAACCATTCTCGCTGGAAATAAAGCACAGTGTTTTTAAGGTCACTACATAGACTCCTCCCTAGGGTTGTGTACTGCTGCCTTGGGGGCGAGGGGGGCCAAGGGAACCTGAACTCTTGGCCCTGTGCTTAGGCCTAATTGTGTGACAGGGTATGCCAGCGAGTTCTGGGGTGTGTGTGTGTGTGTGTGTGTGTGTGTGTGTGCGTGTGCGTGTGCGTGTGTGTGCGTGCTGTCGCTGCGTCTTGAACTCAGAGCCTGAGCTTTTTTTGCCCAAAGCTGGAGCTCTGTCTACCACTTGGAGCCACATGTCCACTTCCAGCTTTTTGCTGGTTAATTGGAGATAAGAGTTTTGGGGAGTTTCCTGCTGAGGCTGGCTTCAAACTGATCCTCAGACCTCAGCCTCTTGAGTAGTTAGAATTACAAGCAGGAGCCCAGCTGCAACTTTTCTTCATTTTTAAAACTATATTCTATAATATCAAGTTTTGTGGGGGTTTTGGCCAGTCCTGGGGCTTGAACTCAGGGCCAAGGCACCATCCTTGGCTTTCTTTTGATCAAGGCTAGCACTCTACCTCTTGAGCCACAGCGCCACTTCCAGCTTTTTTTCTGTGTATGTGGTGCTGAGGAATCAAACCCAAGGCTTCATGTATGCAAGGCAAGCGCTCTACCACTAGGCCATATTCCCAGCCCAGTATCAAGTTTTTATAAAATGTTTAAAGATATTCTTTGCTTATTGCTTCTGAGATGTACATTTTCCCACATTTTAATGTGTTTAAAATCGGTTTATCAGCTGGGAGCTGGAGGCTCATGCCTGCAGATACATGGAGCCTCAGTTCAGGCCCCAGTACCAAAAATAATTAAATATATATGTGGGTGTATACATATGTATAATAAGTATACACATATGTATACACACATACATGGATATTCTGCTACTGAAATATTATAGAGACTAAAACAATAGGTACTGTGCCTCATCATCACTGGGCCTTTTATAGTACTCTACCACTAGGACACATTCCCAACCCTTCCATTCTTTCTTTCTCCCCTGCCATCCTTACTCTATAATTTGTCATATCAATCCTCATAGTTTTTCTTTTCTAGGAAAAAAAAATTTTTTTAAGGGAAAAACATTACAAATAAAAATGTAAAAAAACAAAGTATTACAGTATTATACCATATTGCAAAATGCATGACCTCCAAATGTGGAGATACACACACACTTTTGGGGTTATATTGGAGATTGAATGAACTCAGAGCCCTGTGCTTGGTAAGTAAGTACTTCACCATTTGAACCACACCTACAGTCCTTGTTCGTGTTTTTGTTGTTGTTGTTTTTGGCCAGTTCTGGATTCCTGTTTTGGACTCAGGGCCTGAGCACTGTCCCTGACTTCTTTTTGCTCAAGGCCAGCACTCTGCCACTGAGCCACAGCGCCACTTCTGGCCATTTTCTGTATATGTGTTGCTGGGGAATTGAACCCAGGGCCTCATGTATAGGAGGCAAACACTCTTGCCACTAGGCCATATTCCCAGCCCACTCAGACATCATTTTAATTTCTCTGAGCTGGAGGTGTAAATAATAATCACATTTTCTTTATTGGCCTTGCAAGATTATTTTGAAATAAATTAAAATATTATGACTTAAATGGCTATAGTAACCCAAACTTGTAATCCCAGTACTAGAGAGGTGAAGACAAAAGAAGATCTCTAGTTTAGTGCCATCTTGGCTATCTGGTAGGTTTGAGGCCATCCTGGTCTACATAGTGATATCCTGTCTTCAAACAAAAAAAAAAGCTGGGCACCAATAACTATAAGTTAGTTACTCAGGACACTGAGATCTTTGGATTAAAGTTTGGGTAGAAAAACACACCGTCTCCAGTTAGCCAGCAAATTACGAGTCTCAGTCATTCCTGAAGTGGTCGTGCTCCAGCCAGGAGCAAGAAAGCCACGCGAAGCTTGTGCCTCACAACTGTAACTCCAACTATTGAAGAGGCTGAGGTCTGAGGACCACGGGTCACAGCCAGCCAGGCAGGAAATTCTGTGGGATGCCCTTATCTGCAAGTCACCCGCAAAGCTGACGGAGCTGTGGCTCCACTCAAGTGCCACCCATTTTGGGTGCTGGTGTCACACGTCTGTAATCCTAGCTACTTAGGAAGCTGGGATCTGAGGATGGCAGTTCGAAGTCAGCCCAGGCAGGAAAGTCTGTGAGAGTCTTATCTACAGTAAGCTACCAAAAAAGCCAGAAGCCGAGCTGTGTAGCTCAAGTGGTAGAGCACTAGCCTTGATCAAAAGAAGCTCAGACAGCCTTGAGTTCAAGCCTTAGGAGCAGTGCGTGTGCATGCATACACACACACAAACACACGGGCCAGCTTTGAGTGAAAAAGTTAAGGGACAGCACCCAGACCCTGAGTTCATGACCCAGCACAAAAAAAAGAGAAGGAAAAAGATAATGATTTTAAAATATGTAATCTTGGTGTGGCAGTGTATGTGTGTAGCTACGTGGGAGGCTGATGCCAGACCAGAAGACCAGACCCCAATCCCCAAACCTAAGTATTTTAACACAGGATTAATTTATATTTTGGGTTTTTTTGTCGGTCATGGGGCTTGAACTCGGGGCCTGGTCTCTGTCCCTGAGCTCTTCAGCTCAAGGCCAGGGCTCTGCCACTTAAGCCACAGTGCCCCATCCGGTTTTCTTGTGGTTAATTGGAGTTAAGAGTCTCAAGGACTTTCCTTCTGGGGCCAGCTTTGAACCGTGCTCCTCAGATCTCAGCCTCGAGTAGCTAGGATTACTGGCGTGAGTCACCGGTGCCTGGCTCCTAGGATTAATTTATAAGCTACACGCTAAGGTTGCTGAGAGTTGGAGAATGGGAGTGATTTGACATGGCTTGCTCCTTTCTCCTGTGCTTTAATCCCTTAGATCGGGGCTGCTAGTCGTATACCTGGAGTGACACCTGCTGCCATTGTCAACCTGCTCAGATTCGTGAAGACAGCTCAGCAGAGGCGAGCCGCCAAGCGCGAGCCGCCCCCCGCCCAGCCGTGCCCACCTGCTGCACACACGCTTCAGGAGCTCTAGCTTTCACCTCGTGAAAGATTAGAACCATTGAACTCCTATGGAAACAGCTGGATGAGGTTAGCAGGGCTTTGTCATGCAGAGGACGACAAAGAATGTAATTGTGCTTCTTAGTGTGACTGAGAAAATAGCTATGAACCATTTTTACTCTTTTCCTTGGGAACTCTAACTCAGTGGCCCAGCTGTATACCTTCATACAACATTCATCAAAGAAAGATAGTAGTGCTGGGCACTGGTTACTCACACTTGTAATTCTAGCTACTCAGGAGGCTGAAATCTGAGAATCATGGTTCAAAACCAGCCCAGACAACAATGTCTGTGAGACTCTTATCTCCAATAAACTACCCAGAAAAAGCCAGAGGTGGCACTGTGGCTCAAGTGTTAGAGTGCTAGCCTTGAGAAAAAGAAGCTCAGAGACAGTGAATATCCAGGCCCTGAGTCCAAGCCCCAGGACTGGCACAAAAAAAAAGAAGAGAAAAAAAAGGAAAGACCAAAGCAAGCAAACAAACAAAACCCTAAACAATCTCAATGAATAGATTTGCCTACTCACGGAAGTGATTTGCTTACAGGCTTATCTAGGTGTAGTCTGTTCGGAAAGAAATTTTTACCTGGTTATATAGATTAAGAAACTGTTAAAGTTTGATGTTATTAAGGCTGAAAATTGACACTGTAATATCATGAGTCATTCAGGTAATTTCTGGTTTCAGAATGTGATAGGGATGGTGCAAATGGATTAAGATTCCTGTACTTACTCAAGTTCTGTGAGATAGATTAGAAATCACTACTGTTTCTCACATCCACAATGTTGAAACTTGATAACCTAGTTAAGCGAAAATAAAGGTAGTTATTCTCTATCATACAATAAAGGTATTTTCTTCTGAAATAGCCTTGGCCGTGACTTACTCTGAAGGCAGGATCCAGTGCCCCGTGAGTGGCATGTCTAGGTTTGGGTCGGAGCTGAGAGCCTGGGTGGGTGGGGCAGCTGGCCCCTTTGCTGGCTCCTCACACAGTGCCTTTCGGGGTAGACAGGGAGCTGGCGCGGCCATCCGGGCTAGGGAGCCCTGCCTGCCCTGGAGTGGCATCTGTCAGCCCAGGGAGACTGGGCCAAACAGGTGCTTGGGAGAGGTTCAAGGGCTCCAGAGTCGCTTTGGCCCCAGACTGCTATGTGAAGCCTGCTCATGAGCGCCAGGCTCCAAGTATCTTGTTACAGTGCCATGTGGCCAGTTGGATGGAGTTGAGTTTTCTATCTGGTTTTATTTTTTGGTGCTGGGTCTTGAATTCAGGGTCTGGGCTCTGTCCCTTAGCTTTTCCTAATCTAGGCTAGTGCTCCACCACTTGAGCCACATCTCCAATTCCACCTGTCTGCTTATTCATTGGAGATAAGAGTCATGGACTTTCCTGCCTGGGCTGGCTTCACACTGTGACCCCAGATCTCAGCCTCTGGAGTGAGCCACTGTGCGGCCAGGTTCCATGCAATTTTAGTCTTTTCAACAGTGAGTCAGGTCAGTCAGTAGCAAGTAGACAGTATTTGTAATCTTGGGTCATTTAGCAATGATGAATCCTTGATCCTTGATTTAGTCATTTCAAAAGATAGTGACATGGCTGGGAATGTGGCTTGGTGGTAGAGTGCTTGCCTAGCATGCATTAAGACCCGGATTCAGTTCCTCAGTACCACATAAACAGAAAAGGCCGGAAGTGGTACTATGGGTCAGGTTGGTAGAGTACTAGCTTTGAACAAAAAAGAAGCTCAGGGACAGTGCCCAGGCCCTGAGTTCAAACCCCATGACTGGCAAAAAAAAAAAAAAAGTAGTGGCTTTTAATTATTATAGCTACTTCTGGATGGAATTCTTATTATAGTTGGGTGCCAGTGGCTCACACCTGTAATCCCTAGCTACTCAGGTGGCTGATACCTGAGGATCATGGTTCAAAGCCGGCCCAGGCAGGAAAGTCGGTGAGACTCTTATCTCCAATCAACCACCAGAAAACTGAAAGTGGCACTGTGGCTTAAGTAGTAGAGCACTAGCCTTGAGCTGAAGAGCTCAGGGACAGCGTCCTGGCCCTAAGTTCAAGCCCCATGACCAACAACAAAAACAAAATCTTACTACAGAAATAATATTAATTACAAGAATATATATTTTCCAATATATATATAGAGTGAAAATTGATTTCTCAAATGTGTGCATATTCAAGAAATCCTCATCAGTAATCACCTTTGAACATTAATAAAAACCCTATAAAATACAGACATCAGAAGTCACCATTGCTATTGCTCTGAGTGTCAAAACTTGACAGCCTAAAAGTATGTATAGACATAGAAATACAGGGGGGAAGGAGAGTGCTAAGAGACCGTGAGCTTGCTTAGAATATATTGTGAATATATGTGGACATATGTAACAATGAAATATTTTGTCTGATGTAAGCTGACAGGTAGATGAGAGGAAATAACCATGTGGAGAAAGGATATTTGATATTGCCTATTTAACTCATAAGGTAATTACTATTTTTGTTGTTGCAAGACCGGGACTCAAAACTCAGTACCTGATGCTTTGCTCATTGGCTGGCTCCCTACCAACCGAGCCACGCCTCCAACCCTGATAATTACTATTTTTAAAAAACTTCCATTTTTCTATTAAATACGGAAACAGAAGCAGTGAATTAGGTAGGGGTGGGATATCAAGTGTTACATAAAAACTTGCTGGGCACTGGTGGCTCATTCTTGTAATCCTAGCAACTCTGGAAGCTCAGATCTGAGGATCCTGGTTTGAAGCCAATCCTGGGCAGGAAAGTCCATGAAACTATCTCTAGTTAACCAGCAAAAAGGCCAGCAGTGGAGCTGTGGCTCAAGTGGTAGAGCACCTGCCTTGAGTGAAAAAACAAAAAACAAGAATGTAAGGCCCTGAGTTCAAGCCCTAGTACTGGCCAAAAAAAAAGTCCCAAAATGTTTTGAGCAGTTTGGACAACCTGAGTTCCAGCCTGGTGACACCGGTCTTCCAAGAGAACTGGAAGGGTCTGGCCGAAGTGTTGAGTGGAAATCACTGAGCTCTGCCGGACACCGTGGCAGAGCCCGTGCCAGGGCCCGGCACTGACGCCCCACCACCCGGGGACAAAGAGCCAGCACTCAGCAACGGCTCCCACTCCTAGCCACGCAGGAGGCTGAGATGGGAGGATCTTGGTTCAAAGCCAGCCCAGGCAGGAAAGTCCATGAGACTCAGCCAATTAAAGAGCAAAAAGCAAGAAGTGGAAGCATGCCTCAAATGGTGAAGCACTGGAGCTGGGAATATGGCCTAGTGGCAAGAGTGCTTGCCTCGTATACATGAAGCCCTGGGTTTGACTTCTCAGCACCACATATATAGAAAATGGCCAGAAGCGACGCTGTGGCTTAAGTGGCAGAGTGCTAGCCTTGAGCAAAAAAGAAGCCAGGGACAGGGCTCAGGCCCTGAGTCCAAGGCCCACGACTGCCCCCCCCCCCCCAAAAAAAAGTGGTGAATCACCAGCCTTGAGCAAAAAGCTAAGGGAGAACACCCAGGCCCTGAGTTCAAACCTAGGACTGGCACAAGAGGGAAAAAACAGTGAATCTTTAAAACCCCCCGTTTTAAGTGTTAACTTTTAAATGTTAAATTCCATCACTTAAGATGTATTAGAATAGGGCTGGGAATTGGCTTAGCAGGTAGAGTGTTCGCCTAGCATGCATGAAGCCCTGGGTTCCATTCCTCAGCACGATATAAACAGAAAAAGCCGGAAGTGGCGCTGTGGCTCCAGAGGTAGAGTGCTAGCCTAGATCTAGCAAAAGCTCAGGGACAATACCCAGGCCCTGAATCCCAGGCCTCAGGACTGGCAAAAACAATCCAAATAGCTGACTTTCGGGCACAACTAGCCCGGCAGCTCAAGTGATCTTACTCAATCTAGTCACTTCCAAAAACGTCCCCCAATTTCCCGGCATTAGGCAGCTTCCACTCGTTTGCCGCACTTGTGATTTCCTCTCACTGCAGGCCTCACTGCTAAGCAGTGGGAAGAGCCTAGCACTGACATCCAATTCAGCAGAAACAGCAACATTACAAAAAAAGCGCGCAAACCGCCAAAGGTGCACGTGCCAAGCCATTGAAGGAGGGACGGGGTCGGGCTTGCTGTGAGCTGGGCTGAACCAAGCTCTCCTGGCTTTGAATATGCTGTTCCTTTCTGGACAAGAACTTGAATTTGATTACCGATTGGGTTGTTGGGGGGGGGGTTGTTTTTTTAGATACTTTGCTATCTTTGAGCTTCAATATATATGGAAGTAACCATAGCTTTTCTGTGACCAAATTTTTAATTCCTATCATGGCTCAAGTAGTAGAGTGCCTGTCTACCAAACATGAGGTGCTGAATTCACATCCCATCCCAGCACCACTAAAAAGTAGTGCATGTTTTGAAAAATTCCATTTGCATATACGAAAATAGAATAATTAAGCTTGTTGAAAATGTTTTAAAGAGCCGGGCGCTGGTAGCTCACGCTGAGATCTGAAGATCGCAGTCCAAAGCCAGTCTGGACAGAAAAGTCCCCATGAGACTCTTAACTCCAATTAGCCACTCAAAAACCAGAAGTGGCGCTGTGGCTCAGGTGGCAGAGTTAGCGCTAGCCTTGAGCAAAAGGGTGCTCAGGCCCTGTGTCAAGGCCCAGGACTGGCAACAACAAAAAAAAGGTAGGGGAGGACACAAAGAGAGGAATGGGCTCATACTTGTTTTTTGTTGTTTTTTTCCCCCAGTCCTAAGTCCTAGGGCTTGAACTCAGGAATTTACACTCTTGCTTGGCTTTTTCACTCAAGGCTGGTACTGTACTACTTGAGCCACAGCTTTGCTTCCAGCTTTTTGCTGGTTAATTGGAGATAGAATCTCAAGGGCTTTCCTGCCTGGGCTGGCTTTGAACCACAATCCAAAGATCGCAGCCCCCTGGGTAGCTAGCATTATAGGCACAAGCCACTGGTGCCAAGTACCTCTTTTATTTAAAACAAAATGAGGCTGAGATCTGAGGATTGTAGTTCAAAGCCAGATCAGGCAGGAAAGTCTCTGAGACTCTTATCTCCAGTTAGCCACCAGAAAGCCAGAGTGGAGGTATGATTCCAGTGGTAGAGCACTAGCCTTAAGCATCAAAGTTCAGTTTCTCAGTTCAAGCCCGAGGGCCGATACACACACACACACACACACACACACACACTACTAAAAGGTTTGGCCCCCTTTGAGGAAAAGTTGGCAGTTTCTTATAAATGTATACACTTGCCACACAACCCACCAATCCTAATAATGTGTAGCCACACAAGTAAAAAAAATATGCAACACACAATCCTATCACAAATTATTTAAACAGCAGCTTTACTCATATGCCCTAAACTAAAAGAAAAGTGTCCCTCACTGGGAATGACAAGCCCTGAGAATGTGGGTTCAGTCTCCAGCAGGGGGCACAGTGGGAATGGAGATGTGGTTTTAGCCTGGCATGGTGGTGAATATCTCAGCTGACAGAGGATGGGAAATTGGAGGCCAATCTGGTACTCATAGGAAGATTAGAGAGCAGTAGACGAGGTTAATCTAAATGTGTACGCATATGAATTACTATGGTGAAACCTCTTTGTACAATATAGTGACACAAATGAAGAAACCAAAACATGATACTGAGGGGTAAGTACCAGCAGAGAAGGTAATTGTATAAGTATTTTATAAGTGTATATGAAAATAGAGCTATGGGGGCTGGGAATATGGCCTAGTGGTAGAGTGCTCGCCTCTCGTATACATGAAGCCCTGGGGTCAATTCCCCAGCACCATCTATATAGAGAAGGCCAGAAGTAGCGCTGTGGCTCAAGTGGCAGAGTGCTCACCTTGAGCAAAGAGAAGCCAGAGACAGTGCTCAGGCCCTGAGTCCAAGGCCCAAGACTGGCAAAACAAACCAACAACCCAAAGGCAGGGCTGGGAATGTGGCCTAGTGGTAGAGTGCTTGCCTCATACATGTGAAGGCCAGGATTTGATTTCTCAGCACCACATATATAGAAAAAGCTGGAAGTGGTGCTGTGGCTCAAGTGGCCGAGTGCTACCCTTGAGCAAAAAGAAGCCAGAGACAGTGCTCAGGCCCTGAGTCCAAGGCCCAGGACTGGCCAAAAAAAAAAAACTATGAGCTGGGCAACAGTGGCTCACACCTATACTCCTAGTTACTCAGGAGGCTGAGATGTGAGGATCATAGTTCAAAGCCAGCCTGGCCAGGGAGGTCTGTGACTTTTTTTTGCCAGTCCTGGTGGGGCTTGAACTCAGGGCCTGAGCACTGTCCCTGGCTTTTTTCGCTCAAGGCTACCACTCTATCCACCTGGGCCACAGAGCCACTTCTGACTTTTCTTGTATATGTGATGCTGAGGAATCAAACCCAGGACACTTCATGCATGCTATGCAAGCTCAACACTAGGCCACATTCCCAGCCCCAACAGGGCACTTTTGAAGCATGCTGGCTTTTGTGGTCTTCAGACCTCAGCCTCCTGAGGGTAGCTAGGATTACAAGCATGTGCCACAGCTCAGAGCATAGCAGTTTTAAAAAAGAAAATATCAGGGGCTGGGAATGTGGCCTAGTAGTAGAGTGCTTGTCTAGTTGCACAAAGCCCTGGGTTCTATTCCTCAGCACCACATAAAACAGAAAAAGCCTGAAAGTGGCGCTGTGGTTCAAGAGGTAGTGCTAGCCTTGAGCAAAATGAAGCCAGGGACAGCTCCCAGGCCCTGAGTTCAAGCTGCAGGATTGGAAAAAAAAAAAAAAGTCCCTCAAATTTCCATTGAATGAGCCAACCATTTAGCAGCTATGCAGCAGATTCCTAAGTATTACTCTTCTAAGTCAGTATCCACTGAGAACACTGTACTTAAAGAGTTATGCTTCTAATTTAGTCCTGGGAGTTCCCAGTTCCCCAGAGACAGGCAAGTAATGAACTTGGTATATGCAGGTACTCAGGCTTAACCTCAGGGGCTGGGTGCTACCCTTTTCGTCCAAGGTTGACACTGTTACATGAACTACACCTCCACTTGAGTTGTTTAAGGCTTTCTTGGTATTTAATTGGAGATTAACGACCTCGTCGACTTTCCTGCCCAGGTTGGCTTTGAACTCCAATCAGATCTTGTTCTCCAGAGTAGTTAAGATTTTTTTTTTGCCAGTCCTGGGCTTGGACTCAGGGCCTGAGCACTGTCCCTGACTTTTTTGCTCAAGGCTAGCACTCTGCCACTTGAGCCACAGCGCCACTTCTGGCTGTTTTCTATATATGTGGTGCTGGGGAATCGAACCCAGGGCCTCATGTATACGAGGCAAGCACTCTTGCCACTAGGCCATATCCCCAGCCCCAGTAGTTAGGATTCTTAAGGGGGTGGGAGACAGCCCTGGAGGTTGAACTCAGCCTGAGCACTGTCCCTGAGCTTCTTTGTTCAAGGCTAGCATTCTACCTCTTGAGCCAGTGTCACCTCCAGCTTTTTGTGGTACTGAGGAATCAACTCAGGGCTTCATGCATGCTAAGCAAACACTGAACCACTAAGCCATACTCCCTGCCCATAGGTAGGACTTCATAGGCCTATGTCACCAGTGCCCTTTATGAAAAAGTTAGAAAAGAGAATTCAGGAAAACTGGCTCATGGGCTAGAGTTCTACTTGAGCCACCTCTGATCTGAAC
This sequence comes from Perognathus longimembris pacificus, assembly GCF_023159225.1. NCBI lineage: Eukaryota > Metazoa > Chordata > Mammalia > Rodentia > Heteromyidae > Perognathus > Perognathus longimembris. The sequence goes on along the minus strand of NC_063169.1, from coordinate 8,923,967 downwards.
TTTTGCTGGTTAACTGGGAGATGGAGTCACAGACTTCAGGTCTCATTGAGTAACTGCAATTACCCAAAAGCACCACTGTTTTCTTGAGATGGGCAATTCCTGGGCCCAGGTGATCTTGCCTGTGTCTTGAGTAGCTGGGACTACAAGCAGCTGATCTTACAAAACCCAGCTTTGCTGGGCACCAATGGCTCATGCCAGTCAGCCTGGACAAAACAAAAAAATTGTTAAAAATTGTATCCATCTCCAAAATAACCAGCACCATCTTAGGAAACATGAGGTCCTACATTCTAAAGAGTGCAGGGTGAAATGTTTTAGTAGGGTTAACTATGGGCAAGGCAGTAATCTAAAAAAGCCTCAGAGTTGGTGGGATGAGATGTGAAGATTGTGACTCGAGGCCAGCCAGGGCATAGAGGATGACATGAGCCACTGGTGCCAGGCCAACAAGGCCAAGCTTCAAGCCCCAGTGGGGAAAATAGTCTTGCCTTAACCTTGCTAAATTAATTCAGCTAACAGAAAACCACCCCTCCCATTCTCATTTTCTGAAATATCTGAATCCCTGCTTACACATTTCCAGCCAGGCCACACCAGGATTTAAAACTACAATAACAGCTGACCAATCCTTCATGGGTTTGCATGAAATCCATTGTTACTGTACATTTGTTACTTTCGCTTGTGAATGGCCTAAAATTAAATACCAGACTAGTAGACCATTTCTAGGACTGGTTGACTTTCCTTCTATGCCTCCCACAGCAGCTAGACCTTTAGGCTAACTTCTTTGGATGAGTAAACCTCACAATTTTCACTATCCACTCTTAAGTACTCAGGCCAGAGGAAAACTACTTGTTGCACTTCATGAAAATGACAATCCTATCATGCCCTAGAGTGGCCTAACCTTAGCAGATCTAAACACTGCCAACACACCAGAATCTGCTTCAGAATGTCCTGTAACACCTGATCCTGCCAGTAATGGCTAGCCTAAGGGCTAGAACATGCACTTCCCAACTTGAACTGGAGACCATCCTATGGGACACAATTACTATGGGGCAGCTGCTGCTGTCAGCTCACACCTGTTCATGTCTACTCAGGAGGCTCAAGCTATGACTCAAAGCCAAACAGGGCAGTTAGGGACTGGTTTCCAACTCAGCTGTAAGCGGAGCTGTGGCTCAGCCGGCAGACACTGACCTGGGGGGAGAAATACTTAGGGATTCATGCCCAGGGCCAGATCTTGCTCACAATCAGGCCTAGAAATTACTTGTTTCCAACACTGAACCCACCCCATACCCTTTCCAAGCCATGTTGCCACCTGCTCAAAATTACCTCTTTTAAGCAACACACCTGATACTTGCAGTGTTTGTGGACTTCTAATCTACTACTGGACTCTAGAAAGCTTCACTGAGCTCATTCCATTCCAAGCTCATTTTAAAATCTCAGACTACAGCTATGACAATACAGAATTCCCAATTTAAAATGCCATGGGCCAGATGTAAATAAAATGCTGAGCCAGTCCCATCCTCCAAATCAAAGCCCTTGGTCTCCAAGTGCTTAATCACTACTACCAGGACTGCAACATTTGAACCAATTCCAAAATTTTAAGGGCCCTTATCCAGTAACTTACCAGATAATACCCAACCAAATGATTATGCCCCATAGATTATAAATATACATGACACAAACTGGAAAATGTGAAAATCTAAGCATTACCACAGAAATTGCTGACCAAAAAGATGACACCAGTTTCTCATTAAACTGTTTTAATGGGTCTCAAAATTCTGTGACAGATTTTTGGTCATGTTGTTTCCATCAAAAAGTACTGATTTTTAAAAACTAATAACTTAAAACTGCCACACAAAAAAATGGTCCACAAAACATTTTCCTTTCCTTCTGAAGGTTTTACGATGCATTGTTATCATTAACCAGTCTTTTACTATTAAACTTAAATGGCCAATTGAGATAAACAGTTCTGAGACCGTTCTTCCACCACTGGTTAAGACTGAAGTGGCAGGTGTTAGGGGTAATATTCATTTAGCCTTCTGAGCTTTCTGGGCAGACTTGGTGACCTTGCCAGCTCCGGCAGCCTTCTTGTCCACGGCTTTGATGACACCCACAGCAACTGTCTGCCGCATGTCACGAACAGCAAAACGACCTATTAGGAAATAAAGTTTAGTTATTGACATGAACAATGGTTTGGCTCAAAGAAAAGGATTTCCAGAGCAGCTAGCTTTGATAGTGAAGTGATCCTTACCCAGAGGAGGATAGTCAGAGAAGCTCTCCACACACATGGGCTTGCCTGGAACCATATCAACGATGGCAGCATCACCAGACTTCAGGAATTTAGGGCCATCTTCCAGCTTCTTACCAGAACGGCGATCAATCTTCTCTTTCAGCTCAGCAAACTTGCAGGCAATGTGAGCAGTGTGACAATCCAGCACAGGGGCATAGCCAGCACTAATTTGGCCTGGATGGTTCAGGATGATCACCTTGAGGAAACAAAGGTCAATGAGTTCCACGCTTGGCTTTAGGCAAGTTACTAAGAAGCTATGTGACTTCTTGTTACCTGAGCTGTGAAGCCAGCTGCTTCCATGGGTGGATCGTTCTTGCTATCCCCAGCCACATTGCCTCGGCGAACATCTTTGACTGACACGTTCTTGACGTTGAATCCCACATTGTCCCCAGGAAGAGCTTCACTCAAAGCTTCGTGATGCATTTCAACAGACTTCACTTCAGTGGTGACATTGACAGGAGCAAAGGTAACCACCATGCCAGGCTTGAGAACACCAGTTTCCACTCGGCCCACAGGGACGGTACCAATACCTACAGCATTCACACAATACACCATGAAGTGAAGGTAGGTGGGTCTTGTCTACCAAAACAATGTTTCTCTAAGTTTTCAAATACCCAACTTACCACCAATTTTGTAGACATCCTGAAGGGGCAGGCGCAAAGGCTTATCAGTGGGACGGGTTGGTGGCAGGATGCAGTCCAAAGCCTCGAGCAAGGTGGTTCCACTGGCACTGCCATCTTTACGTGTGACTTTCCATCCCTTGAACCAAGGCATCTGAAACACAACATTGCCAATTAAGTTTACCATCAATTTTGCACGTCCAGCTTTCTTTTAACTGCCTAGGAAAAGAAACTTACGTTGGCACTTGGCTCCAGCATGTTGTCACCATTCCAACCAGAAATTGGCACAAATGCTACTGTGTCAGGATTATAGCCAATCTTCTTAATGTAGGTGCTGACTTCCTTAACGATTTCCTCGTATCTCTTCTGGCTGTAGGGTGGCTCAGTGGAATCCATTTTGTTAACACCAACAATGAGCTGTTTCACACCCAGAGTGTAAGCCAGAAGGGCATGCTCACGGGTCTGCCCATTCTTGGAGATACCAGCTTCAAATTCACCGACGCCAGCAGCAACAATGAGGACAGCACAATCAGCCTTTAGGGGGGAAAAAACTTGCCATGTTAATAAGATAACAAACCCCTGACTTTCCACACCACTGGACAGTGTTCATTCAAATGTCATTTCACAAACCTGAGATGTGCCTGTAATCATGTTCTTGATGAAATCCCTGTGTCCTGGGGCATCAATGATGGTCACGTAATACTTGCTGGTCTCAAATTTCCACAGGGAGATGTCAATGGTGATACCGCGTTCCCGCTCAGCCTTCAGTTTATCCAAGACCCAGGCATACTTGAAGGAGCCCTTTCCCATCTGTAATGGTTTACAATTGGCCGTATTGTTTATAAGACGTGATCGAGCCCCCAAACTTCCTTCACCCACATTTAAGCAGCTTACATCAGGTTTAGAAACTCGAGGTTACCTGTACGGCCCAAAACCTACCCATTGCCTGTAGAACCAACCACCTAGTCCTTTCACCTTAGCCCGTCTTTCCTCCCCTCCCCCTGCACTTGCCTCGGCAGCCTCCTTCTCGAACTTCTCAATGGTTCTCTTGTCGATGCCACCGCATTTGTAGATCAGATGTCCGGTGGTGGTGGACTTGCCGGAGTCGACGTGTCCAATGACGACAATGTTGATGTGGGTCTTTTCCTTTCCCATTTTGGCTTCGACTTAGGGGTGGCTTTCGCGGCAACTTAAAAAAAAAAGAGACCTTTGTTTAAAAAAAAACCACTATCTGGGATCCGAGCGCGGGACGGCGATGGGAAAGCCGCCAGGGCCAAGTGGCAGGGAGAATCACATCCGGTGCCAGGCCGGCCTGCAGTCTCCACCCTCCGGGGCTGCCCCGAGCCTCCACCGCCGCCCGCCCGCCCGCCCGCCTCGCTCCCCTCCCCCCCTGCGAGCGGCCGCGCCGGGCGGCGGGCGGGCGGGCGCGGGGCGGCCGGACGGCGCCAGGCCGCACGCCGGGGTCACAGGAAGCGGCGGCCGAGGCGGGGGGACGGCCGCTCCCTTTGTGTGGTGACTCACCCGCCCTCCCGCCCGCTCTCCCCGGCCCCGACCGCCGCGTCCTCCATTTTGAGCTCCCCGCCGACGCCGGGGCGGGCAGCGGCCATCTTTCCGCGCACGCAACTGGTGCGCCGGCCGGGGCCCTGGGGGGAGGGGGGGGCCGGCCGACGAGGCCGCACCCCGCCGCCGCCCGCCCCGGCCGAGCATGTGCGCCGCCGCCGCCCCGACGCCCGACCCGGCCCGGCCACGGCCGCCCCGGCGGGGGCAAAGGGCGGCACCGCAGGACGGGCGGCCGCACACTGGGCGGCCTCCGCCCTCCTCCCGCCCCACCGCCGCCGGGGAGGCCGGCGCCACGTCCCCCCCCCGCACGCGGCGGCCCAGCGCCGGTCCGGCCCGGGCCTCGGCCCGAGCACGAGGCGCCCTCGAGCTCCCCTCCCCGCCCTCCCGCCCCGCAGCCCGCAACGCGGGGCGGAAACCTGGCGGGACACGGCCCCCGAGCCGCCGCCGCCGCCGCCGCCGCGGGAGCGAGAGAGAGAGGCCGGCGTGCGGAGGGCCCGGCGCCGTCCCCGGGCCGGCGGGCGGCCGGGCGGCCGGGCCCGCGGAAGCCACACCCGACACCCACCTGCGTTCTGACGGCAAACCCGTTGCGAAAAAGAACGTCCAGGGCGACTACGGCACTTATATACCGTGCTCCCCCACCCGCGGGAAGTGGGCGGGGCCAGCACACGACACCACTTTCCCAGGCTGCCCCGCGCCGCCTCCCCTCGGCAGCGGTTCAATCGCCGTCCCCTCCCCCTTCCCCCGCTTCCTGTGCCTGGGGACTGGGGGCCAAGTGCGCTCGGCCCGGCCGCCCGCACCCGCCTCCCCGCGCATGCTCCCCTCGGCCCGGATGACGACGCGGGCGAGCGAACGAGGGGCGGGGCCGCAGCCGGCCTCTCTTCGGAGGCTGGGGGGAGATTAGCGACGGTCCCTGGGATTCCCCGAGGCTAAGGCCCGTCCCATTGTATGAATTACTCGGGGACCCCCGCCTGGGGGATGGGGGGGGAGAGGCCTGGGGGCGCGCCCTGCCCTGGTCGCCGAGGTTGGGGTTGGGGGTACCCCGCCCCTCCAGCCTGGGCTTGGCCGGCGGCGGGGGAGACTGGCTGCATCGCCCCGCACACCCCCCCCCCCCCGCCCCGCGCCATCGTGGGCCGGGGAGCTGCGCCAGGCCCCGGCGCCGGCCTCGTGCTTCCTCCCCGGCGGTGCCAGCTGCGTGCGGGCCGCCGGGCCGGCGCGGGACGCCCTTGGCCCGCGGGATCCGCTTCCGGTGCCCGAGCTGCCGGTTAGGATCCGCTTTGATCCCACACGCTTGGCTCCGACCCCTCACCCTGCGCTGGCCAGCACCATCCCCCCCAAAAAAATAATCATGAAAAAGGGGGTACAGCCGTCGGGGGGGGGTGCAGCCCGGGGCGCCGGGGAGCGCTCCCCCACCCTGCCTGCCCACGTGAGACGAAGATCTACAGCCTCAGCAGGTTCACCCGCCCAGATCCGGGCCCCGGCCCGGGGGAGTCGCGGCCTCTCCCAAGCGGACCGGCCCGTTCCGCGGCTCCCCGTCGATCTCCGGGTCGCCCCGGAGGATGGGACGGGGAAGTTGTTGGGAGATGGGGAGCCCCGGGCTGATCTGTAACTCCTGGGCTCCAGTCGTCTCCTTCGGGGTCCCCACGGCTGTCGCTGCACCATACCACTAAGTCATATTCCCAGCCCCCTTTGGATTGTTAGTTGGGTTTAAGAGTCTCAGGAACTCTGTCCTGTCCAGGCTGGTTTCTAAGAGCCATCCTCAGGTCTCAAGCCTCCTGAACAGTTTAGATTTACTGCTAGAAGCCACTGGTGCCCCATAGGAAAGCCTTTTTATTGTTATTTTGTTCATTGGTGCTGGAGATGGAAAGAATAGGCAATTAAATGTTAGCGGGGTGCTGGGAATCAAACCCAGTGCCTCAAGACTGATAGGCACTGAGAAAACATCTCAGCTTGATGAACACTTATTTTCAGTAGCTTTATTCCTGAAACATTGTATCTCTCCTTCCAGGTATAAAACATCACTGCCCCACTTCTCAAAATAACCTTAACAACTATTTGAGAGCTTACTGTTGTCCAGTGCTAAGGGAAACTTTTTCCACTCAAGATGCAGCAGCCTTGAGCCACACCCCCACTTCAGGCTTTTTGCTGAAAACTGGAGATAAGGATCTTGCTGACTTTTCTGCCCTGGCTTGCCTTCAAACCTAGATGATCACAGTTCAGACTCCTGAATGGCTGGGAGCTTCCCTTCTCGCACTCTCTCTCCTTGCAGATACAACTTTGTAAAAACCAGCTTTTTTATTTCTTCATGAAGTTTTTACCCTTTTTGTTTTCATATAACTGATCTTTTTTTTTTTTTCTGTCTTTTGCCAGTCCTGGGGCTCAAACTCAGGGCCTGAGCACTGTCCCTGAGCCTCTTTGTGCTCAAAGCTAGCACTCTGCAACTTGAGCCACAGCACCAACTAGGTTTCACTAAAAATGCATAACATCATTTTCTATATACAAAAGCCTTTTCTTTTTTTTTTTTTTTTTTTTGGCCAGTCCTGGGCCTTGGACTCAGGGCCTGAGCACTGTCCCTGGCTTCTTCCCGCTCAAGGCTAGCACTCTGCCACTTGAGCCACAGCACCGCTTCTGGCCGTTTTCTGTATATGTGGTGCTGGGGAATCGAACCTAGGGCCTCGTGTATCCGAGGCAGGCACTCTTGCCACTAGGCTATATCCCCAGCCCTACAAAAGCCTTTTCTGCAATTCCCATATTACTAGTTTCTCTCTCAAATTCTTTTTCTCTTCGAATTAACCTAGAGCTTAGCTGATCATAGACATATGGAATAAAACTAGCTTGCTACTTTTGTCCCTGTGTGTAAATAGGAGAAAGTTATAAGTACCAATGAAATAATCACAAGCAATAGAATACAAAGAAATAGAGGCCAGGTGCTATCTATTACACCTGTAATCGTAGCTACTCAGATAACTGAGAGCTGAAGATTGAGGTTCACAACTAGCCTGGAGAGGAAAGTCTTTGAGAATATGACTCAAGTGGCAAAACACCAGCCAGCCTTGCCTGAATGGAAAAAGCCAAGAAAAGTGATCCCAGTGAAATATGGCCTATTTACTGAAATGAGATTGCAAATGTACTTCTTTAAAACCCTGAAGTTGTAATAATTGGGGACACATGGGTTCAGAATGTAGCTTAGCGGTGTAGAGCACTAGTCTTGAGCACAGAGAGGCTCAGGTTCGAGCTCAGGCCCTGAGTTCAAGCCCCAGAACTGGCAAAAAAAAAAAAAAAAAAAAAAACCACCATAAAAGTTTCTTGGACTTTCCTGCCCAAGTTGATTTTGAACCATGACCCTCAGATCTTAGCCTCCCGAGTTGTTAGGATCACAGGCATGAGCCACTAGCGCCCAGCTTATCCATTTCTTCAATTGTTCCAATTGATATTTTCCAATCCTCTGAACTTTGTCTTTTCAAATTTAGGTCTTTTTTTCTTTTAGTTAGCTTGGTTTTATCACCCTTTTTATTTGAAAATGTTATTTGGGGGAGGGTAAGAGAGAGGGGAGGGGAGGGAAAAATGAGGGAGGAGGTAACAAGTTGAACAAGAAATGTACTCATGGGCTGGGATGTAGCTCAGTGGCAAAGTGCTTGCCTAGCAAGTGCAACATCCTGGGTTCAATCCCCAGTACCAAAAAAGAAAAGAAAATACAGTTAAAGAAATGTACTCACTGCCTTACGTATATATCTGTAACCCCTCTGTACCACACTTCAACAATAAAGAAAAAAGTTTAATTGGGCTGGGAATATGGCCTAGTGGCAAAAGTGCTTGCCTCGTGCCACGTATACATGAAACCCTGGGTTCAATTCCCCAGCACCACATATATAGAAAACGGCCAGAGGTGGCGCTGTGGCTCAAGTGGTAGAGTGCTAGCCTTGAGCGGGAAGAAGCCAGGGACAGTGCTCAGGCCCTGAGTCCAAGGCCCAGGACTGGCAAAAACAAAATTTTTTTTAATTAAAAAAAATAAAAAAGTAATTTAAAAGATTGGAGGGCAGGGAATATGGCCTAGTCACTAAAGTGCTCGCCTCATATACATGAAGCCCTGGGTTCGATTCCTCAGCACTACCTATATAGAAAAAGCCAGAAGTGGCGCTGTGACTCAAGTGGCAGAGTGCTAGCCTTGAGCAAAAAGAAGCCAGGGACAGTGCTCAGGCCCTGAGTTCAAGCCCAAAGACTAGAAAACAAAAAAACAAAAAATTGGAGACACACTGGATTATTCTGTTTGAAATGTGAACCTGCTATAATTTAATTTGTGTGTGAGGGCTGGGAATGTGGCTTAGTGGTACAGTGCTTGCCTCGACAGCTTCTTTTGCTCAAGGCTAGCCCTCTACCACTTGAGCCACATTCCCAGCCGTCTCTGAGCTCTTTTTGCTCAAGGCTAGCCCTCTACCACTTGAGCCACATTCCCAGCCGTCTCTGAGCTCTTTTTGCTCAAGGCTAGCCCTCTACCACTTGAGCCACATTCCCAGCCGTCTCTGAGCTCTTTTTGTTCAAGGCTAGCCCTCTACCACTTGAGCCACAGCTCTACTTTCAACTTCTTGGTAGTTTATTGGAGATCAAAGTCATGGAGTTTCCTGTTCAAACTTATCTGCAGATCTCAGCCTCTGAGAAGCTAGGATTATAGGCTTCAGCCATCAGTGCCCAGCTAATTTTTTTTTTCCCCAGTCCTGGGGCTTGGACTCAGGGCCTGAGCACTGTCCCTGGCTTCTTTTTGCTCAAGGCTAGCACTCTGCCACTTGAGCCACAGCACCACTTCTGGCCGTTTTCTATATATGTGGTGCTGGGGAATCAAATGCGGGGCTTCATGTAAAGGAGGCAAGCACTTTACCACTAGGCCATATCCCCAGCCCCTGCAAATTTTTTTTTTGGTCTAACCAGTGCTGAGACTTGAACTCAGGGCCTCTCATTCTTGCTTGGCGCTTTTTTTTTTTTACTTTAATTTTAATTTTTGTGTGAGTCCTGGAGCTTGAACTCAGGGCCTGGGCACTGTCCTTGAACTTCTTTTGCTCTAGGCTAGCACTCTACCAGTTGAGCCATAGCATTTCTCCCACCTTTTTCTGAGTAGTTTATTCAGGACAAGAATATCATATCTTCTCCTGCCCAGGCTCACTTCAAACCTCGATCCTAGGATCTCAGCCTCCAAAGCAGCTATGATTATAGGCCTGAACCACCAGTGCTCAGACTGCTGGCTATTTTGCTTAAAGCTGATGCTCTACCACTTAATCCATACCTCCGCATCCAGGAGGCTGAGGTCTGAGGATTGCTGTTTGAAGCCAGCCCAGGCAGAAAAGTCCCTGTGAGACTCTATCTTCAGTTAACCACTCAAAAACCAGAAGTGGGGCTGGGGATATAGCCTAGTGGCAAGAGTGCCTGCCTCGGATACACGAGGCCCTAGGTTCGATTCCCCAGCACCACATATACAGAAAACGGCCAGAGGCGGCGCTGCGGGAAGAAGCCAGGGACAGTGCTCAGGCCCTGAGTCCAAGGCCCAGGACTGGCCAAAAAAAAAAAAAAAAAAAAAAAAAAAACCAGAAGTGGTGCCGTGGCCCAACTGATAGAGCCCTAGTCTTGAGCACAAAGAGGCTCAGGGACAGCCCCCAGGCCTTGAGTTTAAGCCTCACTATGGACCAAAAAAAAAAAAAAAAAATGGTGACAGTCTCATGGACTTTTCTGCCTAGCTGTAGTTTCAGTCTGTAAGGATTACTGGTGAGAGCCATCAGCACTCAGTATTAAGAGATCACTGCAAACTTTTCCACATCTCAAGAACTTCAAATGTGACGTAAATCTTCACCTAGTATCTCAACCTCATTACTCTGGATGGTGAAAGGAAAAAGAAATTCCGCATTCTAAGTGACCAAATGGTTCAAAAGTGTACCTGAAACAAAAATGCCAGTCTTTTTTTTTTTCATTACTGTGACCAAAGAATGAAAAAATAAAGGGGAAGTAGGCACATTGTATGAATACATAGAATTATATGAATACATAGAAATGACAGGGGCTTGGAATGTGGTTAGTGGCAGAGTGCTTGCCTAGCATGCATGAAGCCCTGGGTTCGATTCCTCAGCACCACATACACAGAAAAAGCCAGAAGTGGTGCTGTGGCCCAAGTGGTAGTGGGCTATCCTTGAGCAAAAGAGCTCAAGGTCAGTGCCCAGGTCCTGAATTCAAGCCCCAGGACTGGCAAAAAAAAAAAAAAAAGAAGACCATGCGCATCAATACTCCTTGTAGGGCTAGAGGTATGGCTCAACTGATAGAACTACCAGTTAAGCAAATAAGTTCAGCAAGTGCAAGGCGCCAAGTTCAAACCTTGGTACTGCAGGCATGGGGGAGTGACAGGAGAGAAGGAAGGAAAAGAAAAAAAAAAAGAACCACTTGGCAGCCTGGGCAGGAAAGTCGGTGAAGACTGTTTTCCTTAACTGCCAAATAGCTAGACGTGGGTAGGTACTGGTGGCTTCTGCTTGTAAACCCATCTATTCAGGAGGCTGAGATCCTGAGAACCGAGGATCATGGTTCAAAACCAATCCCAGGGAAGCAAAATCCTTGAGACTCTCACCTCCATTGTAACCAGCGAAGCTGCAAGGAGAGGTGAGGCTAGAGAGGTGAAGAGCCACCTTTAAGTGAAAAAGTTTAGGGACAACACCCAGGCCGAGTTCAAGCCTCAGTACTGGAACACACACACCACCTCTCCCCCTTGTATAACTACTATATGATCATAAAGGACTGTTTTTAAAGGGAAATGGGAGCCCGGTGCTGGTGGCTGATGCTTATAATCCTAGCGACTCAGGAGGCTAAGGTCTGAAGGTCGTAGTCCAGAGCCAGCCCGGGAAGGAAAATCCATGACCCTTATCTCCAACAAACCACTCAGGAGAAGCTGGACGTGACTCAGTGGCTCAGGTGGAAGAGCACTAGACTGGAGCACAAAGAGGCCCCACGATGGATACAAATACATCAAGCAAGAGGAGGAACACGGGGATGTAGCTTCGAACCCATCCCAGCGTGCAGATGAGTTTTTCTTTTCTTTTGTCCACCGTAGGGCTTACACTCTGGGCTGAGCTCTTCCGGCTCCAGGCTAGCGCTCCATCCCTAGAACCAACCCCACCTCCACTCCCGGCTTTCTGGGAGTGCGTGGGAGATGAGCGCCTCGGGGGGGCTTTCCCGCCCCGGGCGGGCTTCGAACCCGGATCCTCAGATCCTCCGGAGTAGCGAGGAGGACGGGCGCGGGGCGCCGGCGGCGCGGGCTTTAAGCCCTTTCAGCTCCACCATAGACGGTCTAGGTATCTCAGAAGGATCGCAGCCCTCCGCGCCTTCCATCGCGAGGGGCCCGGGCGTGCACGCCTGCCGCCGCCCGCGCTCGGCTCCCCGCCCGGGTGCTCAGCAGCCCTGGGGCGCCGCTGGGGAGGGCTTGGGGGGGTGAGGGGGAACCCCTAGCTTCCGGCGGGGGCGGCCCCCCAGACGTCCCTCCCGCCCCTCCGCTCCGCCCCGCGACCGCCGGCAGCCCCGCCCCCGGGCCGCCCAGCACACCTGGCCGGGCCACGCCCCCGTCCTGGGCCACGCCCCCGTCCGGGCCACGCCCCCTATGAGGTCATCCTTTAGACTGCGGGGGCGGGGGCGGGGCCGGCGCCTGGTGACTCCCGGGGCCGAGGTCAGCGGTTAGACCCTGACCTCCCCGCGTGTTCGGCCCTCCCCACCCCGCACCCCTGCCCCGGGAGCCCCCCTTCCCACCTCCCTCCGACCGGCAGGCCGACACAGTCCCGCGGCGACACACTTGCACGTGGGCTGGGGGCTTGTCAGGTATTTATCCTTTTTCTTTCCTTCCTTTGTGGGCTGGTCCTGGGGCTTGAACTCAGGGCCTGGGCTCTGTCCCTGAGCCTCTCTGTGCTCAAGGCTTAAAGCTCTACCGTTTGAGCCACAGCACCTACTTCTAGCTTTTCTGTGTATGTGGTGCTGAGGAATCAAACCCAGGGCTTCATGCATGCTAGGCCAGCACTCTACCACTAAGCCACATTCCCAGACCTAATACATCTGTGTGTGTGTGTGTGTGTGAGTGTGTGTGTGTGAGTGTGTGTGTGTGTGTGTGTGTGATGGAGCTGGGACTCAGGGCCTGGGTGCTGTCCCTTTGCTTTCTCAGCTCAAGGTTAGCATTCCACCACTTGAGCCACAGCTCCAATCCTCAATTTTTGATAGTTGGAGATAGTCTCACAGACTCCAATTGCAACCCCAATCCTCAGATCTCTGGCTCCGAGCTAGCGTGTCAGGCATGAGCAATAACTGCCCAGCGACAATTCACACATCTTCACTCCCCCCCCCCCCCCCCCCCCCCGCCCTTCTTTCTTCGCAGTACTGAACTTTGAACTTAGAGCCTCATGCTTGCTAGGCAAGTGTCTACCACTCGAATCAGAACATTAGCCCTGCTTTGTATTTGTGTTTTGGGGTCACAGGGCCAGCTAGAAATCTTTTTTCCTGAGTGTACAGGGCCTACCAAAGGAGAACCACAAGTCAGCTCATTTGGAGGCGCCTCCTGACTCCTCCCATTGGAGTCAACAGCCTGGTGACATCTGCAGTTTCTCAGTGTCCATCTGTAAAATCCTTCGCTTGTCTTTACCATCTGTCTCACCGTTCTTTTTTAATTTTTTGTGCTGGTCCTGGGGCTTGAACTCGGGACTTGGATGCTGCCCCTGAGTTCTTTCTTTCTTTCTTTTTTATTTTTTTGCTCAAAGCTTGTGCTTTACCACTTAAGCCACAGCTCCACTTCTGGCTTTTTGGGTGCTTAAAACTGGAGATAAAATGGGCTGGGGATATGGCCTAGTGGCAAGAGTGCCTGCCTCATATACATGAGGCCCTGGGTTCGATTCCCCAGCACCACATATACAGAAAATGGCCGGAAGTGGCGCTGTGGCTCAAGCGGCAGAGTGCTAGCCTTGAGCAAAAAGAAGCCAGGGACAGTGCTCAGGCCCAGAGTCCAAGCCCAAGGACTGGCCCCCCCCAAAAAAAGAAACTCTTTATCTCCAGGTTTGTTTTTTTTTGCCAGTCCTGGGCCTTGGACTCAGGGCCTGAGCACTGTCCCTGGCTTCTTTTTGCTCCAGGCTAGCACTCTGCCACTTGAGCCACAGCGCCACTTCTGGCTTTTTCTATATATGTGCTGCTGGGCAATTGAACCCAGGGCTTCATGTATATGAGCCAAGCAATCTTGCCACTAGGCCAAGATTTGTTGTTTTAGCATTTTACTTTGTAGTCCAGGCTGATCTTGAACTTGAGATCCTCCTGCCTTTGCCTCATGAGTTCTGGGATTACAAATAGAGAGACACTACAGCTAGTTGAGATTTTACCTACTTATTAGTGCATGAGTGTGTGTGTGTGTGTGTGTGTGTGTGTGTATGCTGGTAGTGGGGCTTGAATTCAGGGTTTATGCTCTTGCTTGGCTTTTTCACTCAAGGCTGGTGCTCTACCACTTGGGCCATACCTCTACTTCTGGCCTTTTGCTGGTTAGCATGACCATGATCCTCAGATCTCAGCCTCCTGAGTATGTAGAATAACAGCTGTGAGCCACCAGCTTCTGGCCTAGTATTATTTTAAATGGAATATATCCAAAGATTTTTTTTTCTTTTTGTTCTAGTCTTGAACTCAGAGCCTGGGCACTGTCTACTATTTGAGTCACAGTTCTATTTTCTACTTTTGGTAGTTTAATGGGGACAGACTTTCCTGCCTGGGCTGGCTTCAAACCATGATCCTCAGCTCTCAACCTCCTGAGTAGCTAGAACTACAGGTGTGAGCCACCAGCATCCAGTTATCTGAAGATTCTTACTTCTTCTTCTTTTTTTTGGTCAGTTTCAGGACTTGAACTCAAGGCCTAGGCACTGTCCCTGAGCCTCTTCATGCTCAAGGCTAGCACTCTAGCACTTGAGCTACAGCACCACTTCTGGTTTTGAGTGGTTAACTGGAGATAAGAGTCTCATGGGGACTTTTCTGCTTGGGCTGGCTTCCAACTGCAATCCTCAGATCTCAGACTCCTGAATAGCTAGGATCATCTTTTTTTTTTTTTTTTTTTCTGCCAGTCCTGGGCCTTGGACTCAGGGCCTGAGCACTGTCCCTGGCTTCTCTTTTGCTCAAGGCTGGCACTCTGCCGCTTGAGCCACAGCGCCACTTCTGGCCATTTTCTGTATATGTGGTGCTGGGGAATCGAACCCAGGGCCTCATGTATATGAGGCAGGCACTCTTGCCACTAGGCCATATCCCCAGCCCCTCACAGAGTTTCTTGCCCAGGCTGGCTTCAAACCTCGATCTTAGATCTTAGCCTCCTGAGTAGCTAGGATTATAGGAGTGAGCTACCAGTGCCCGCTTTACCTTACACTTCTAATCTGGATGATATGAAAGCCATGCCACACGTGATTAAAGAGGACGGGTGCTTGGCCTGCAATTGCTATGCCCGTGACACCAACCTGACTCAGTAAATAAAGTAAACTCATTAACATCTTTAAACACCTGTAAAATAATTAATATGTTAGCATAATACACATTATACCGTGAACTGCTACACTCTCACTCTCAGTTTAAAAGTTAGATAGCTGGGCTGGGAATGTGACTTAGTGGTAGAGGACTTGCCTAGCATGCATGAAGCCCTGGGTTCGATTCCTCAGCACCACATATATAGAAAAAGCCAGAAGTGGCGCTGTAACTCAAGTGGTAGAGTGCTAGCCTTGAGCAAAAAGAAGCTCAGGGATAGTGCTCAGGCCCTGAGTCCAAGGCCCAGGCCTGGCAAGAAAAACAAAAAGTAAACAAAGCAGTAAACAGATGGAAGGTGCAGATGCCAGGGCTCATGCAATTCTAGCTATTCAAGAGGCTGGGTGGGATCTGAGGACCATCGTTAGGAACTAGACTAAGCAGACAAATCCTTGAGACCCTTCTCTACAATTGATCACCAAGAAGCCAGAAGTAGCGGCGTGGCTCAGATGGTAGAGCACCAGCCCTGAATGCAAAAGCCTAGTGAAAGCGTTAGGCTGAGCTCAAGCCCCAGTACTAGCGCGCACGTGCACACACGTCTGAAAGCTGTTGATTAGTGGTGGAGACTGGGGAAAGAGAAATAAATAGAGAGGGTAAAATAAATATTCTGAGCAAAATAAACTCTGGGTGCAAAAAATACACACAGACACACACAAGTGAATGACAGGAAAATAAAGCAGGCTCTGGTATAGGGGTACCGACGTGGGGGGCTAATAAGGTGAATGAGAATAAATGTGGCTAAAGTAGTTTGTTTGCATATATGAAAAGAGAATGATAAAATCTGCTGAGATTGTTCTAAAAAAGGGGAGAGGAATAAGTGGTGCAGTGCAGGAGATTTGGTGGGCTGCATTTACAAATAGGACGGCACAATTACCTCCTCTTACCGTAGAACTAATGTGTGCTCGTGCTAATGAGAAATGTTTTTACAGCGCTTCAAAAAAAGTTTTTAAGTCTGAAGCAAATACCAGAAAGATTAAGGGAGCTAACAATATTTCTATCATTTCTTTCATGTTTCCAAAGCTCGGGCTTGAACTCAGGGCCCAAGCTCTGTCCCTGAGCTATTTTTTTCTCAGGCCTAGTGTTCTACCACATGAGCCACAGCTCCATTTCTGATTTTTTTGGTGCTTAATTGGAGGTAAGTGTGTCACAGGCTTTACTGCCCATGCTAGTTTCAAACCTCTACCTCAGCCACTTGAATAGCTAGAATTACAAGCATGAGCCACTAGCACCTGGCCATTTTCAGTATTTTTATGTCACTATCAATAATGTAATAACACCCTGACCAAGAGAAAAGGTTGAGTCTCTTCCTAGATATTTTATTTATTAATGTGACCTTGGATAAATAATCTTTAAGGTCATTATTACACAGACAAAATAAATCTAATACTTGTTTCATAGATTGATCATAAGGATTGAAGATAATCCTTACTGAAGAAGGTTACAGTTACATACATAAGGTAGTACATTTCTTTTGTTTGTTTTGTTTTGTTTTTGGCCAGTCCTGGGGCGTGGACTCAGGGCCTGAGCACTGTCCCTGGCTTCTTTTTGCTCAAGGCTAACACTCTACCACTTGAGCCACAGCACTGCTTCTGGCTTCTTTCTATATATGTGGTGCTGAGGAATCGAACCCAGGGCTTCATGTATATGAGGCAAGCACTTTATCACCAGGCTATATTCCCAGCCGGCCTTGAACTCTTGATCCTCATACCTCAGGCTTCTTAATCTTATGAGTCCCAGGCTTGTGCTACTGCATCTGGTTCAAATGTTACCTTGGTTCAAATCCTTTTTTTTTTTTTTGTACCAGTCCTGGGGCTCAAACCCAGGGCCTGGGCACTGTCCCCGAGCTTCTTTTACTCAAGGCTAACACTACCACTGAAGCCACAGGACCAATTCTGGCTGTTTCTGTTTATGTGGTCGTGCATGCTAGGCAAGCACTCTACCGCTAAGCCACATTCCCAGCCCCTTCCCTCCTTTTTTTGAAGACAGGACAGGCTCACTGGAGCTCAGGTTGGTCTTGAACTCCCAATCCTCCTACTCAGGCTCTGGAGTGCTGGGCTTACAGGCATGAGCCATCACCTCAGGTTTTACTATTTCTTTAATGTGCGGTCCCAGTCTGAACTGCATAGCAGAAGTATTGATCAAAAACCAAGGTCCTGGGGTTGACGGTGTGGCTCAGGTTGGTAGAGGGCCAGCCAGTGAGCGAAACAGTCTCAGACGGAAAACAAAGAGAACCAACATCTTACTTAAGCTAACAATTCACCCTTTCAGTATAAATATAAACTGCGCCTTAGTGGCCTTGCTAATTATTCTTTTCCAATAGCTCTTTTTGAAGTAATGTACACTGCTAATCATGCATTTTCACCCCTGCACACCATACCAGGTCATTTATTTTGTCTGCTTTTATCTTTATTTTTCCTCCATGTTAAACTGTTCCAGTCCAGGAAGAGTAATTTTGCAAGAACACTTCATTAAATAAATTGGACTTTTTTGTTGTTTCTTTGCTTTATAAAGGTGAACTGTTGCTCAATTTGTACAGTTTATTTTGCAATTTGTAGCGAGTCAATATTGACTCACAGTTGCTTTCGTTACAATCCAAGCCAGAGCCAGAGATTGGTGACTCCATGAAACTGAAGAGTTGAAAAATGGAAAACTTGACTGGGCCAAGTGGGACATGCCTGTTATCCTAGCCACTCAGGAAGCTGAGATCTAAGGATCACGGTTCAAAGCCAACCAGGGCAGGAAAGTGTGGGACTCTTATCTTCAATGAACCAGCAGAAAACTGGAAGTGGCTCAAAGTGGTAAACCACTACCCTTGAGTGAATAAGAGGTCAGGGACAATGCTCAGGCCCTGAGAGAGAGAGAGACAGACAGACAGACAGACAGACAGAGACCAGCTCCTTTCCTATCACATGAGCCATCCCTAGTGATAGTACTGTGCCCACCTCCCTCCTCCCAGCCACTCCTTAGAACGGTCCTTGCTGCCCACCCACTGAACCACCTCCCCTCCCGTCCCTGAACCTGCCCGCCATCTTGGAAGAGGGCCAGAGGCCAAGGCCACATGTGGTGCTGGTGATACCTTCAAACTCCTCCATCCAGATAACACTGCCACCCCACCTTCTTCTCTCTATGCTTCCATCCGTCCCCCCCCCCATTCTGCTTACTATTTGGGGGGGACATGCCTCCATCTCCCCTTCAGGGAGACTTGGTCACCTGTCCCAGGCTCCACTCCCACACTCCCGAATAAAGCCTTTGGTCTGTTAAGTTCCCTTTCGGCCCTTTCTCTTTCTTCTGATACCCTCATGACTCAGTTTCCTTACACCTAGCCCCCCCCCTTTCAGGTTCTGACTACCTTTGCCCAGGCTGGCCTTGAACTCCTGCCTTCCCTTCTGTATACCTAGGATTACAAGCATGTACCACCATGCCTAAGCTTCAACCAGTGATTTCCATCAGCATTCCCTAGAAAAGCATGAAAAACTAGCCACTGAGTTTTGTTTGTAGAACAGGAAGAAGCCAGAATAGCTCCTACCTGGATTATTATGTTTTGCTTTATTTTATTTACTTATGTTAGTCAGCTGTGGGGCTTCAACTCAGGGGATGGGTGCTGTCCCTGAGCCTCTTTGTGCTCAAAGCAAGTGCTCTACCACTTGAGTCACAGCACCACTTCTGGTTTTTGAGTGGTTAATAGGAGGTTAAGAGTCTCATGGGGACTTTTCTGCCTGAGCTGGCTTTGAACTGTGATCTTCAGATCTCACTCACCAGAGTAGCTAGGATTATAGTCGTGAGGCACCTGCACCTAGCTACTTGGATTGGTTAAATGGTGGCTTATTTAGTTGAGGTTACTGCTGGTCAGCATCAGCAGGTCAAGGTGAGATTGTCACTCGGGTATTCAACCAACCACTAGGATTTCGAGTGAAGGGCTGACTGAAAGAGCATCATGGTCTGAAGAACTGTGCTCAGAGATACAGAACTGAGGTTAGGAAGTAATAGCAGATTTAAAAAACCAAGATGTATCTTATTTATAGAGTGATATGTGGAATTGAAACCCCTTGGTAGAACTACTTAAAGATAATAATAGCTGGGCACAGGTGGCTCTCTCCTGTAATCATAGCTACTCAAGGGGCTAAGATCTGAAGATTGTGGCTTGATGCCAGTCTGGGCAAAAAAGTCCATATAACTCTTATCTCCACCTAACTACCAAAAAGCCGGGAATGGAGTTGTGGTTCTAGTGGTACAATGTTATTCTTGAGCACAAAATTTCAGAGACAGCATCTAGGACCTGAGTTCAAGTTCCAGGACTGAATTTAAAAAAGAGAGAGAGGGCTGGGAATGTGGCTTAGCAGTAGAGTGCTTGCCTAGCATGCATGAAGCCCTGGCTTCCATTCCTCAGCACCACATAAACAGAAAATCCAGGGGTGACGCTGTGGCTCAAGTGGTAGAGTGCTAGCCTTGAGCAAAAAGAAGCCAGGGACAGTGCTCCAGCCCTCAGGCCCTGAGTTCAAGCCCCAGGACTGACAAAAAAAAAACCCCAACCATTCTACCGACATTATATTGTTAGAATTGGGTTAGCCCCAGGAGCCATTGACTCAGGCTAGGTTGTAATAGGAAGTAACACCAGAAATGCAAATACCAGTCACAGGAGTTAGAATTACAAACCACAGCTCAAAAACAAATAAATTCATCTCCTTAGTTTTCACCTGCCAACGGTCCAAGCCTCTAAGAATGGCTTCCTACTGTAGAGGCAGAAAAGCTTTTGGCACCTAATACTCTTTTTTTTTTTCCACCCCCCCAGTCCTGGAACTTGAACTCAGGGGCTGAGCACTGTCCCTGAGCTTCTTTTTGCTCAAGGCTAGCACTCTACCACTTGAGCTGAAGGAGTGAAAAAATGTATTAACTGATCTTAACCGCACATTCTGCTTCTGTAAACCTGCTTGCTGCTTGCTGTCCCCTAGCCCCCCCCCTTCCCCTTTTCCCTAGAAGCAAATAATACTAGGTGACAAATGCCATTAGAAACCCTTCCAGAAAGAGCCTCTGGCCGAGTTTTGAGAACAGCAATAAAAAGATCCGGAATGTTCTAGAATGCTGTCAGGTCACCCTAATCCTAAGGTAACCAGTAGTTAGGAAAAACCAGATGCCAGCAAACATAGATGTGAGTCAAGATATGGAACCAAGAGACCTCCTAGACTTCCTAACCCATCATGTAAGAGAGCCTTCTCCAGTAACCAGTCCTGTGACGCCAGGAGCATAGGAACTCCTGAGACCCCTGCTTAGGATTTTTTGTCTTTAAAAATCCCCCCCTTGGAGAGCTGGGGGCTGCTCGTCCACACCCGCTGCTCCGCAGTGCTGGCGGACGCCCCGAGCTCCAGCTTGCCTTCAATCAAGTCCCTTTGCCTGTGCATCGGGTCTCGTTACTCTGAGGGTCGTCGGGGGTCTCGAATTCTGGGCACTTCAGAGCCACAGTGCCACTTCCAGCTTTTTCTGTGTACGTGGTACTGAGGAATTGAACCCAGGGCTTCATGCATGCTAGGTAAGCACTCTACCACTAGGCCACATTCCCAGCCACTAATGTAATTTTTTGTTTTTGAGACAAGATCTTGGCTATATAGGTCTCAAAATCTTCTAATTCAGCCTCCCCAAGGGACAACACGTCTAGCAATTGATTATATCAATTGCTCCTTCCTTCCTTCCTTCCTTCCTTCCTTCCTTCCTCCCTTCCTCCCCTTCTTTCTTTTTCTTTCTTTCTGTGGTACAGAGGTTTGAACTCAAGGCCTTGCATTCAGTCAGCTGAGCTATGCCTCAAGCCCGGCTTTTAGTTTATTATCTTGGAGATACAGTTTCGACAAGTTTTCTGCACAGGTTGGCTGTGAAACACCAGCGTTTAGCTCTCAGCCTGTTGAGTTGCTATTACAGGTGTGTGTCACCTGTACCTGGTGGCGCAGCTCTCTTTTCTCCACCCATCTTTCTCATCTCTAGTACAAAAGTGGTGGAAAGGGGCTGGGAATGTGGCTTAGTGGTAGAGTTCTTGCCTAGCATTCATGAAGCCCTGGGTTCAGTTCTTTAGTACCACATAAACAGAAAAAGCCAGACTTGGCGCTGTGGCTCAAGTGGTAGAGAGTGCTAGCCTTGAGCAAACGAAGCTCAGGGACAGTGGCCAGGCCCTAAGTCCAAGCCCCAGGACTTGCAAAAAGGAAAAGAAAAGAAAATGGTAACTGAATCTGTCAGCTGAAAAACACTTGTGCATTGGAAGGGAGAAATCTGCGAAAGGAACAACGGCATAACGTCCTTTGTTTTGGTCGGTGGTGGGACTTGAACTCAGAGCCTGGGCTCAGAGCCCGGAGCAATTTCACTCAAGTCTAGCACTCTTATCAATTTAAGCCACAGCTGCGTCCACTTCGGTTTTTACGGCGGTGAATTGGAGATAAAAGTCTCCCTGGCTTTCCGGCCTGGGCTGGCTTCGAACCGTGCGTGACCCTCAGGTCTCAGTCTCCTGAGTAGCTGGGATGACAGGCGGGACTCACGCGCGCCGGGCTGTCTCAGGATCTGGTGTCAGCCGCACTGTGTGCTCAACCTTTGTCCCAAGGCCGAGAGGACACAGCCAATGAGCAGCTCCCAATCTCCGGCCCCGCCCACGTCTGGGGGGGGAGGGGGTGGGCCGCGTAGCGCGCTGGGAAGGGGGCGTGGCCTGCCGGTTACAACCCCGCTTACGCCGGGGTGGGCCTTGCGGCGCGCTGAGGAGGCGTGGCCCCAGCCTCTCCCACGTCGGGGGTGGGCCTTGGAGCACGCTGGGGGGCGGGGCCGGCCTCGACCCCGCCCACACCTGGGGCCCCGCGGCTGAGGACCGAGGCCTCGCCCCGCCCGGGGTCCCTTTCGCTGGCAGGAAACGCGGTCGGCTTCACGTGGCCGCTCTCACTCACGCTCCGCCCGGGGCTGGATCCTCGCCGGGCCTGGCCGCCGGCCCCTCAGGGGCAGATAGGGAGGCGGTGAAGGGCAGAGCCAGGAGACAGCTGCGTCCCCGGCCGACGGGAGGGGTGCCGACGTGGGCTGCCGCTCAGACAGGGCAACCTGGACGGAGCCACCGAGACGCGCGGCCCGAGGCCCAAGGAGGGGGGGGGGAGGAGCCGAAGCAAGCCTGTCAATCACTGTTGATTGGCAGCTCTGTCCGGAGCTTCCGGCTTGTGTTGGCGGGGGCGGGGAGGGACCCGGCCTGGAGGTCGACCCCGGGGCTCCAGCTCCAGGCCTGCCTTCACCTGGCTCTTTCTGCTCGGGGCGAACGTGACGCTCCGCCTGTCCCTCCGCTCCCGGAGCCCTGCTGGCTCGCTGGAGCTAAGGGGAGGGGGAGTCGGGCGTGTGCGTGCGTGTGCGTGTGCGTGTGAGAGTGAACGTTTTGCCACAAAATAAGGAGATGGCATCGCTTGCCCGGGCCGGGTCGTCCTCTGTCACAGCTGCTTCTCTGTGGTAAATCCCTGTTCTCCCTGAAGGTGACTGAAGGAAAAAAATGGCTCGGGTCAAAGGGCACAGATGCAAAGTGGGAGCTGAGTGTGCAACTTCAATCCTGCTTTTACTTGATTCACAGGCCCAGCAAAAGCATCTTTTCATTGCGTGCGTGTGTGTGTGTGTGTGTGTGTGTGTGTGTGTGTCTGTCTGTCTGCAGGAGCTGGGGCTTGAACTCGGGGCCTGGGTGCTGCCTCTTAGCTTTTTTGCTCAAGGTTAGCACTCTATCACTTTGAGCCACAGCTCCACTTCTAGCCTTTCAGTGGTTTAATTAAAGATAGGAGTCTCATGGATTTTCCTGCCTGGGCTGAATTCAAACAGTGGAAACCGCGTTGGGAATATGGCCTAGTGGCAAGAGTGCTCGCCTTGTATACATGAAGCCCTGGGTTCGATTCCTCAGCACCACATACATAGAAAAAGCGGAAAGTGGCGCTGTGGCTCAAGTGGTAGAGTGCTAGCCTTGAGCAAAAAGAAGCCAGGGACAGTGCTCAGGCCCTGAGTCCAAGGTCCAGGACTGGCCAAAACAAAAACAAAAAAAACCCACACAAACTGGAAACCAAGTGAAAGGTGGAGGCCAGCCCCCTTTTTTTTCTTTTTTGGTACTGGGGATGGAACCCAGGACGTTGCACTTGCTAGGCAAGCGCTTTGCCACTGAACTACATCCCAGGCCTACCCCCCCACCTTTTTTTTTGAGTCCCTAGAAACAGGGAGCTTAGACAGGGTAGTGAGCCTTGGGACGGAGAAACCTAAGCTGCAGTGCAGGTTAACTGCAGCCCGAAGCAGCTTGACCTAGAGCTGCTCTACGTTTGGGAAAGAAAGGAACGAGTTAGACCACTCAGTTTGCTTGGTTTAGTTTAGTTCCAGAAAGAGATGTGAGGTTAATTAAGAAGTTAAATATGACTTATTGCTTTGCTTTGTTTACCAGAGTTTAAGGAATGGTAGCTGCTGTTTGTAATCACTGACTGCCGCCACCTCTTTGTGTCTGCTTGCTGGCTGTGTCTTACTTGCCTGACCACCTGCTTGCAGTACGTGGCCACCTACGTGTGGCATGTGATTTTTGCCTTTCAAAACCCAGCCCTACTGGGGATATGGCCTAGTGGCAAGAGTGCTTGCCTCATATACATGAGGCCCTGGGTTCAATTCCCCAGCACCACATGTACAGAAAACGGCCAGAAGTGGCACTGTGGCTCAAGTGGCAGAGTGCTAGCCTTGAGCAAAAGGAAGCCAGGGACAGTGCTCAGGCCCTGAATTTAAGACCCAGGACTGGCAAAAAAAAAAACACCCAAAAAAACCAGCCCTACTGAGACCCAGAGCTGTTCTTCACAGACGCTGTGCACAGCTAAATAAAAGACTGCTAGCCTGATTGAGTGGTGACTTTATTGTTGTGGTTCAAGAACCACCAGGGTGTCTGGTACATAACAAAACCACAGTCCTCAGATCTCAGACTCCTGAGTGCACCATTGGCATCCAGTTCAATTGCCTCTTAACAGGGATTTTATTTTATTTATTTATTTATTTATTTACTTATTTATTTATTTTGCCAGTCCTGGGGCTTGGACCCGACCTGAGCACTGTCCCTGGCTTCTTTTTGCTCAAGGCTAGCACTCTGCCACTTGAGCCACAGCGCCGCTTCTGGCCATTTTCTGTATATGTGGTGCTGGGGAATCGAACCCAGGGCTTCATGTGTAGGAGCCCAGCACTCTTGCCACTAGGCCATATCCCCAGCCCCGGGGGTTTTAAGTTATTTTTCTTAATGCCATCTCCAGTTTGAGGTCGTTCTACCATTGTGAAGAAAGCAGTTCCATGCTTTAAACTATGCTAGAGGCAGAAGTCTGGCCTCTTCAGAAAGAAATGAGCCACCAGCAACAGGCGTTCGCCCAGCAATTGTTAGGATGGAACTTTCACATTACCCACAAACTGGCTGAACTCATCCTCTATGAAAGCTATTCAGTCTAGACTTGTGAGTCACACCTGTAATCCTTGCTATTCAGAATGCTGAGGTCTGAGGTTCAAAGCCAGCCCAGACAGGAAAGTCTGTGACACTGTCATCTACAATTAAGCACCAAAAGCTGGAAGTGGAGCTGTGGCTCAAGTAATAGAGTGCTAGCCAAAAGAAAAACAAAGCTCAGGGACAGTGCCCGGGCTCAGTTCAAGCCCCAGGAATGGCACAAAGAACAAAACCAAACAAGACAAAGACGCCCAAAGTGAAACTAGCTCACGTGGTAGAGTGCTAGCCTTGAGGGGAAAAAACAAGTGCTTGAGGATTTGAGTTCAAGCCCAGTACTGGAATGTGCGCCTGCGCGCGCACACACACACACACACACACACACACACACACCACAATCCATCAAATATTTCCTGTTCAAATTACTTGGTCTTAGAATTTTTCAATCTATCATCCCATTTTCTTTGTATGTTTTTCTTTTCATGTTGCCTTGTCTTCAAAGAAGAAGAAATATTTATCTTCTTTGGTCTTTGAACTCGGATTTTTCTCTATCAACAGTGGAAGGCAAAGCTTTTGGAAAATTGCTTGACTTTCACAAGGTAACTCAGAGGCCATTGTGGATGAGAGCATATTTTGCAAGCACATGCAAATTGAATCATCCAGACATTCTGGAATAGACCAGTAATTCTGGTACTGAGGAGGTTAAAGCAGAATTGGGAGTAAGAGCCCAGCCTAAACTACTATGTAGCTATAACTACTTGCCACAACGCTACAAAATTAAAAGAAATAAATAAATAAAGCAGGGAATTGGTGGCTTACGCTTGTAATCCTAGCTACTCAGGAGACTGAGATCTGAGGATCACAGTTCAAAGCCAGCTGGTGCAGGAAAGCCCATGAGACTCTCATCTCCAATGAACCACCAAAAAAACTGGAAGTGGCGCTGTGGCTGAAATGGTAGCGCACTAGCCTTGAGCTGGAGAGCTCAGGGTCAGCGCCCAGGCTCAGAGTTCAAGCCCCAGGATCAACACACACACACACACACACACACACACACACACACACACAGTATATACGTCAGTACAGAGGTTTAAACTCAGAGTACTATTCTTGGTTGGCTGGTACTCTACTGTTGGAGATACTCCCGTAGTCTGGCTTTTGGTTGACTAAGGAAACTCGGACTGCCATAGCTGGCTTTGAACTGTGATCCTCCAGATCTCAGCCTCCTGTGTAGTGAGGATTGGGTGTGAGCCACTGGTACCTGGCTCAAAGCTTTGTTTTGTTTTTAGAAATATTGATTGAGGGCTGGGAATGTGGCTGAGTGGTAGAGTGCTTGCCTGGCATGCATGAAGCCCTGAGTTCGATTCCCCAGTACCACATAAGCCGGAAGTGGCTCTGTGGCTCAAATGGCTAGCCTTGAGCAAAAAGAAGCTCAGGGACAGTGCCCAGGCCCTGAATTCAAGCCCCAGGACTGGCAAAAAAAAATATATGTATACATATATATAATACAAATATATATATATTGATTGATTGAACTCATGCCCCATGCTTGCTAGGCATGTGCTCTACCACTTGAGTTACACCTTCAGACCTAGTAGTTCATGTTTTCCTTTCTTTTTGTCATAAGGCTTGACCTCTGGGCTTGGGTGCTGTCCCTGAGCTCTTCAGCTCAAGGCTAGCGCTCTACCACTTGTGCCACAGTGCCACTTCCAGTTTTCTGGTGGTTCATTGGAGATAAGAGTCTCAGACTTTCCTGTCCTGGCTGGCTTTGAACCTCCATCCTCAGATCTCAGCCTCCTGAGTAGCTAGTATTAAGGGCCTGAGCCATCAATGCCCATTTCACGTTTTCTTTTAAGGTTTACATTCCTCTATACCACAGGAAGGTTGTGCCCTTTTAACCACTGACCCCCGATATTTGATGGATATCCTTCAGCGCCTGGAAAATCCCAGTCGCTACTTAGAGCTGCACAGGGCTCATGCCAGGGTCACACGGCCCTGGGAAGTCTCAAAGTTATTACTCAGATTTCCCCAACCGTGCTGCCAGCAGCCGACCTGGGACTTCCGGGATGCTGGTCCTGGGATCTTCCCACGAGGTGGGCGGCGGGTGGGGGAAGATGAGCCCCCTCCCCTGCCCTGGCTGGGCCCTCCGCAGAGGGACCTGTGTCCTCTTCTCATCGGGCTCTCCTGGGGAAAGTACAGTGTAAGAAGTGACTGGAGGTGGCAGCAGTAGCTCGTGCCTGTAATTCCAGCTACTCAGGAGGTACCTAGGCTTGGATTTTTGACTCCAGGAAAGGGGATATACATGTATATATTATATATATTATATCACATATATAGTAAAACGATACCTATATATAATATAAATCTATATGTATATAAGTATATCTATAACTATAGTTTTATAGTTATGTATGTGCATATATATACACTATATATATGTATATATGTATTTGCTGGTGTTGTCACTGTCTGGCAGTATGACCTGGACTCAGAGCCTGGGTTCTGTCCCCTAGCCTTTTCTGCACAAAGTTGATGCTCTACTACTTAAGCTATAGCTTCACTTCCAGCTTTCCTTTTCTTTTTGATTTTTTTTTTTTTGCCAGTTCTGGGGCTTGGACTCAGGGCTTGAGCACTGTTCCTGAGCTTTCTTGCTCAAGGCTAGCGCTCTGCCATTTTGAGCCACAGCTCCACTTCCAGTTTTCTGGTGGTTAATTAATTGTAGGTAAGAGTCTCATGGACTTTCCTGCTCAGGCTGGCTTTGAGCCTTAAGTCTCAGCCTCTGGAGTGGCTAGGATTGCAGTGCCTGGCCACTTCCTGCAAGAAGCAGGAAAGCTGGATAATTATAGACAAGAGTTTCTTTGATTTGTCTTCCCCCTAACTTTGATCCCCAGTCTCAGCCCCCTGAGGAGCTGGGATGACCCATTGGGGTCTGGAGCCCCTGGAGTTTTACTGAGCTGAATACCCAGAAGGAAACAAAGTCTTCCCTCTGCTGAGGGCTTGCTGCAGCCAGGCCCGAGGCCAAAAGCCCTAAAGGAAACAGTTACTGCTCTGGGTAAAAGACCCAGAGTCAGGTGATTTGCTAAACTATCATGGACATTTACATTCAGACCTCCAAAGTGTGCTTGACTTGGAACTTGTTTTCACCTTCATGTTCTTGGAGGGTGGATGGGTTTGAAGCCAGGGCCTCATGCTGTGCGAGGCAGGCGGACATTGGATCCTTTGAGCTCTGCTTCCGGTCCTTTGGATTTTCCTTGTAGTCATTTTCAAGGTAGGGGCTCCAGTTTTTGCCCAGAGCCACCCTGGGTTCAGACCATAAAGTATCCTCCTAGTGATGGCTTCCAACTAGTGGGAATGACAGGCATGCATCACCGTACTCGGCTTGTTGGTTGGGATGGAATCTCCCTGACACCCCGCCCCCCCCCCCCCCCCCCCAACCTCAGACATTAATTCTCTAGATCTCCGCCTCCCAAATAGGCATGAGCCTTATTAACCAGTGCTATGGTGGACTGGTGAAATCCAGTTCACTGCCAGTTTTTGTGCAAAGCACCAAATAGGAATAGGATGTGTGTGTGTGTGTGTGTGTGTGTGTGTGTGTGGTGTGTGGTATATTCCAGTACTGAGGCTTAAACTTGGAGTATGGATGTTGTCCCTTAGTTTTTTCACTCAAGGCTGTTGCTCTACCACTTGAGCCACAACTCCACTTCTGGCTTTTTTTCCCCTTCCAGTCCTGGGGCATGGACTCAGGGCCCAAGCACTGTCCCTGAGTGTCTTTTGCTCAAGGCTAGCACTCTCTACCACTTGAGCCACAGCACCACTTCCAGCTTTTTTTGTGCATGTGGTACTGAGGAATTGAACCCAGGGCTTCATGTTTGCTAGGAAAGCACTGTACCACTAAGCCACATCCTCAGCCCACTTTTGGCTTTTTGACAGTTAATTAGAGATAAGAGTTTCAGGGAGCCAGGTGCCAGTGGCTCATGCTTGTAGTTCTTGCTACTTAGGAGGCTGACATCTGAGGATCACAGTTGAAAGCCAGCTTGGACAAGAAAGTCCATGAGATTCTTATCTCCAATTAACCAATCAGAAAATGGGAAGTGGTGCTGTGGCTCAAGTGGTAGAGTGCTAGCCTTGAGCAAAAGAAGCTCAGGGACAGCGCCCAGGCCCAGAGTTCAAGCCCCATGACTGACAAAAAGTTTCCCATTGAATTCCATCAGTAGTTTTATTGGCACACTTGGGCTCACTAGCATGTTGTCGGTTTGTGTGTTTGCTTTCCATGTCTGTGGCACTGAGGCAGGAGCCAGGCCTGTGCACTTTTTCCAGCCTCACACTTTCTACTTTCGTGCTACAACAGCAGGATTTGCATTTGGACATTTCAACTCACAATGTCTAAGTGTTTACTATCTAAC
Source organism: Perognathus longimembris pacificus (assembly GCF_023159225.1). Lineage (NCBI taxonomy): Eukaryota > Metazoa > Chordata > Mammalia > Rodentia > Heteromyidae > Perognathus > Perognathus longimembris. The sequence goes on along the minus strand of NC_063169.1, from coordinate 8,895,134 downwards.
CCCTTTCCAGAAAAATGTCTGCTGACACCTGCCCAAAGCCACTTGCTCCCCAGGGCAGTGTGAGCCCAGGGACAAAGGTCGTTCTCTGGAAATGGATTAGAAAGGCATTGGAGGCATTTTAGCTGGTTTCCAATTGAGGAAGAGGCTCTGTGTGAACTGGTTGCTGTTTGGGTTGAAGGTTGGAGCTGGGCAAGCCTAAGTAAGTAGAACTCTGGGTGCCTTAAGACAAGGAGGCAGAATCGGAGTGACTGCGGCTCATGTCTGTAATCCTAGCTACTCAGGATTGGGGTTTGAAGCCAGCCTGAGTAGAAAAGACCCTAAGACTTGTTTTTTGCCGGTCCTGGGCCTTGGACTCAGGGCCTGAGCACTGTCCCTGGCTTCTTTTTGCTCAAGGCTAGCACTCTGCCACTTGAGCCGCAGCACCACTTCTGGCCGTTTTCTATATATGTGGTGCTGAGGAATCGAACCCAGGGCTTCATGTATAGGAGGCAAGCACTCTACCACTAGGCCATATTCCCAGCCCTCCTAACACTCTTGTCTCCAGATCATCACCAAAAAAGCTGCGATTTAAGGGGTAGAACAATAGCTTTGAGTACAAAAACTCAAGGACCTCACCCAGACCATGAGTTCAACCCACAGGACCTGTACCTAAACAAGAACAATACCCACAAGACTAGATGACAGAAGCCAGGCTCTGGTGGCTCAGGCCTGTAATCCTGGCTACTCAGGAGCTGAGACCTAAGCATCATGGCTTGAACCCAGCCCAGACAGGAAAGTCCTAAGACTCTTATCGCAAGTTAAATCCAGCAAAATCCCACAAGCAGAGCTGTGGCTCAAGCGGTCGAGTGCCAGCTTTGAGTCCAAAAGCTAAGGGACTCCGGTACTGGTGCACACACAAAAACAAAGAACACTAAAACAAACAGAGGAGACCGAAGCAGAAGGTCTACAGTCTGCAGACACTGAAAGAATGCTTGCCTAGGATTTGTACCCCACGCCAGTCACACATTCTTGTACTCAGGCCTGGGGATTCCTGCACGTGTAGTGCAAGGAGGAGCTGCAGTAAGTTCCCCTACAGATCGGCTCTTCCTGCTCCTGCAGTGTTTTATTAGTTAGCCAATATTCTACCACTTCCCAAGCGGAGAGTTTGAGCTTCAGCACTGTAGGAGAAACAAACGCAACAACGTTCCTTCTCCCATCCAGGAGATAATTGGCATTCTGGGAGAGACCGGCTTGCTTGCAGCACTGCTTTGGGGAAATCCTTGTCCGGTTTCTCTTTGTGCTGGTATGGAGGCTTCAACTCTGCCTGGAGCTCTCTCTTGGCTTTTCTTCCCTCCCCCCCACCCCAGTGGGGCTTGAACTCAGGGCCTGAGCACTGTCCCTGGCTTCTTTTTACTCAAGGCTAGCACTCTACCAATTGAGCCACAGCACCACTTTTGGCCTTTTCTATATATGTGGTGCTGAGGAATCGAACCCAGGGCTTGATGTATACAAGGCGAGCACTTTATCACTAGGCCATATTCCTGGCCCCACCATTTTGGTTTTCTGGTGGTTAACTAGAGATGAGTCCTTCTGCCGGGCCTGGCTTCAGACTTCCATCCTGAAGATCTCAGGCCCCTGAGGAGCTAGGATTACAGGCGTGAGCCACGGGCACCGGGCTTGCAACTTTAGAGCTGGCACAGAGTCCTGACCCCTCGCTGCTGGTAGGAGTTCAAGGGCACCGCACAGGTGCCAAGGACTCTGGGGTCAGGGGCAAACAGGTCTGCCTGAAGTCCCGGTCTCCTTTTCTTGTGAGGGCTGGGCACTAAGATGGCCTGTGCAGCCCGGGCACACGTGGTGGGGTCCCAACCGTTCTAGACTTGAGGGCGCCTCCCTGGGGACGCTTGTGGAACTTTCTGGAAATATTTAGAGCCAATCTGCCTCAGCCTGGGTTTCTTTGTATCTCCCACACACTGCCAAGAGAATCCAGGACCAAATGCAGGATATTGGACACACCTGATTAATGTGTGTGTGTGTGTGTGTACACACGTGCACCCGCACGCTACTGGGGCTTAAACCTGTTAGCATTTCCCCAGCCTCAGGTCCTCAGCTCCTCCCACTCGCCCCCAGATCCACCCATACCTAATGAGCCACTCCTACTCACTACCTAATGACTTCCCCTTTACCCCCGGAGAGAAGCTGCCACCTGGATAAGGCGCAGACGCCATGTAGCTCCCTCTCCCGTGGGAACTATGGCCCCACTACTAAACCTCCTTATGAACCTTCTTCTCCCGTCTGTGACTATCTCCGCATGGTCCTCTGGGATGGCCGGGACAGATCCTTTCAGAACCCAGGGCCTGGGCTTTGTCCCTGGCCTTTTTCACTCAAGCCTGGTGCATTACCATTTCAGCCATACCTTCACATCTAGGTTTTTGGGGTTTGTTTTTTTTTTGTGGTTAATTGGAGATAAGAGTCTCACAAACTTCCCTGCCTGGGTGGGCCTCACATCCATCCTGAGGACTCAGACTCCCGAATAGTTAGAATGACAGGTGTGAGTCAGGCACCTGTTTCCCCACAGTTCTGCAGAAGAAATCCCAAGCTTCACACATTCTTCCTTTTCTTTTTTCTTTGTTTTGCCAGTCCTAGGGCTTGAACTCAGGGCCTGAGCGTTATCAAGGCCAGCCCTCTACCCTTTGAGCCACAGCGCCACTTCCAGCTTTTTCCGTGTCTGTGGCGCTGCGGAACGGAACCCAGGGCTTCGTGGGCGCTAGGCGGGCGCTCTGCCGCTACGCCCCATTCCCAGCCCGGCTTCACAGACTCGATTAGACCACCGCATGTTCCAGAAAAGTCCTTCCAGCCAGCAGGCTGCGGGCCAGCTCCTTCCTGGAGCGCTGATTCCGGGCCAGGAGGTTCCGGGGCGGCCCGGGGGCGCTGTGCGGTCACCCGAGTGCAGAACTGGCGCTGCGCGCCGGTGCGGGTCCTGGGCCGCCTGGTCTCGCCCGGCTTTTTCCACTCAGGGCTGGGGTTCCTCCACCGAGCCGCGGCCCCGCTTCCGGGTTTTCTCCGGGAGATCAGCCGGTGGCTCCCGGGCTCATCCCCCCGCCTCCCCGGGGTTCCCGATCCTCCTTCCTCGGGGCTCCGCAGCCCCGGGATTCCGGGCGTGATCGCCCCCCCCCCCCCCCCTGCTCCCATGCGGGTCCCCGCCATCTTCAGGCCGGGCCGCGGTGGGGGAGATCCCCGCCCGCACGGTCCCCGGTGCCCCGGGCCCCCCACCCCCACCCCGCCCCGCGCCGCCGGCCGCCCGCCGCCCGCCGCCCGGACGTGCGCCCCGCGCTCGCTCAGGTTTCCTGGGACAAAGGAAATCCAGGCTCGCAGAGCAGAGCTCGTACTCACTCACCAGCCCGCCAAGAGAGAGAGGGAGAGAGGGAGAGGGTCACACCCGGGCTTCCGGCTCCACCCCCCCCCCCCACACCCGGCACCCAGGCCCGGCCCGGCGCGGGGTGAGGATTTCAGGGCGCAGAACCGCCACCAGGAGGCTGGGATCAGAGGATGGCGGTTCAAAGCCAGCCCCGGCAGGAAGGGCTGTGGGCCTCGAATCCCAGCCCCTGTGACTATTTTTTTGTCGGTCATAGGGCTGGGCCTGGCCTCTGTTCTGAGCTGTCAGCTCAAGGCTAGTGTTCTACCACTGGAGCCACAGCCCCACTTCCCATTTTCTGATGGTTAATTGGAGATAAGAGTCTCATGGGGGCTGGGAATGTGGCCTAGTGGCAAGAGTGCTTGCCTCGCATACATGAGGCCCTGGGTTCGATTCCCCAGCACCACATATACAGAAAATGGCCAGAAGGGGCGCTGTGGCTCAGGTGGCAGTGTGCTAGCCTTGAGCAAAAAGAAGCCAGGGACAGTGCTCAGGCCCTGAGTTCAAGCCCAGGACTGGGAAAAAAAAGAAAAAAGAGAACAATAGTCTCATGGACTTTCTTGCCCAGGCTGGCTTTGAACTCTGATCCTCAGATCTCAGCCTCCTGACTAGCTAGGATTACAGGGTTGAGCCACTAGATCCTAGCCTCCCTGGGCTCTTTTTGTCATTGTTGTTGCCAGTCCTGGGGCTTGACCTTCTTTTGCCCAAGGCTGGACTCTACCATTTGAGCCACAGCTTCCTTTCAGGCTTTTTGGTGGTTAATTGCAGAGTCTCATGGACTTTTCTGCCTGAGCTGTCTTAGAACTGCGATTCTCAGATCTTAGCCTCCCGAGTACACCTGTGCCTGGCTTTCTTTGTTCTTTCTCCCTTCCGTCCATACTGTTTTTCTTCTCCCTCTTCCTTCCTTCTCTGCTCTGTCCTTTCCACCTGATAAAAGGGCAAGTGACCAGAGAACTGGATAGTTTAAATACTTTTCAGCCCAGTTGCATAATCCTGTCAGTCACCAGCAGGGCTGGCAGTGGAACTTCTAACTTCCTTCCTCCCCCAACAGCACGCTCAAGGCAAAGTCAGCAGGCGCCTGGAAAATTCCAGACTTCCTCCTTGAGGCCTAGAGCATGGGACAGGCACCCCCATCACCTTCCTTTTCTTTTCAGGGTGCGTGGTGCTCACAGCTGTCTGTGGAGCACTTCCACAATGCCTTCCTGTATTGTCTTCTACAGTAAGAACTTTCAGAGCTAGACTTCCCGCTTATGGTTGCTCTAAAAGGCCACGAGACCCACCTGGCCATCTCTGTGTATGAGAAAGGTTCATTCTTCTGCTGAAATGCGGCATCCATTCACCCTGTCTGTTTATCGGAGGTGGTAGCTTTGGCATGTTTTGGCTGAGGAAACTGGGTCATTTCCTAGTGTTCTGTCTTTATCAGTTTTTCCGTTTGAGGGAGTTTTCAACAGTGATATGCCATTCTTAGGCTGCGGCTGTAATCCTAGCTGCTTAGAAGGCTGAGAACTGAGGATGGTGGTTCAAAACCAGCCCCAGCAGTAAAATCAGTAAAATTCTTATCTCCAATTAACCACCAGAAAGGTGAAATGGAGCTGTGACTCAAGTGGTAGAGTGCTAGCCTTGAGTGAAAAGGCTCAAGGACAGTGCTCAGGCCCCAGGACCAACACAAAAACAACAAAAAAACTTAGCACTGGGTGCTGGTGGCTCATGCCTGTAATCCTAGCTACTCAGGAGGCAGCCCAAGCAGAAAAAGTCCTGAGACTCTTATGTCCAATAAACTGCTCAGGAAAAGCCTGAAGTGGTGCCGTGGCTCAAGTGGTAGAGAGCCAGGCTTGACCACAAGGAGGCTCAAGGGCAGAGCCCAGGCCCTGAGTTCAAATCCCAGGACCCGCACCTTGGTCAAACCATTTATCACTAATTGCCAACTCTAACGTGTGTGTGTGTGTGTGTGTGTGTGTGTGTGTGTGTTCTGGGCTGAAACTCAGAGCCTGAATGCTGTCCCTTAGCTGTTTTAGTTCAAGGCTAAGGCTCTACCACTTGAACCACACCTCCATTTTGGGCTTTTTGCTGGTTAACTGGAGTTAAAGAGTCTCATGGACTTTTCTATTCAAGCTGGCTGTGAACCGCAGTTCTCAGATCGGAGCCTCCCGCGCAGCTGAGACTGCAGGTGCTGGAGCACGGTGGGTGCCAGGCTGGGCCATGTTCGCGGGGACTCACAGCTGCTCACAGCGGGGAGGGCAGGCGGGGCGGCAGGCGTCGGTGGGGCGGCTCTGCAGGAGGGCCACGCGCCTGGTGTCACAGAGGCAGGGACAGTGAGATGGTCAAATTGAGGGTGGAGGCAAAGTACAAAACCTCAACGAGGGCACCAGAAAAGACCCGCAGAACCACTCGATCCAAAGATCAACCCAAAAAGGTTTATTTCGATGATTTATAAAAGAAACATCACCATAGCAATGTAATTTCTATTTACAAATTTAAAAATAAATTTACGTCAATGTATTCACATCATGTTACATTAAATAGATTTTAGTTGAGACAATACAGGTAGTGTTGAACAAACAAAACAAACCAGTTTGATCTACTTTCTCTCTCTCTCTCTCTTCTTTGAGTGCTGGGGATTGCACCCAGGGCCTTGTGCATGATAGACAAGAGCTATACCAGAACTACGCCCCACTCACTGCCTTTGAACACCCACCAAGAGACGGGTCAGGAGACGCAAGTGGAAAAACACAACGTGCACATCCCACAGTGAAGGCGGTTACACGCACCTCACCTCTGGAGGCCACGTTAATTCTTTCTAGGCTACACCCCCAGGCCTCAAAGTCATGGCATCTTAAATGAAGGCAGGCTGAAGAAAAAAACTGAGTTGTTTTGTTTTCTTCTTCATTATGACTGTATCTCAAAAAAATGGAATTTGTTAGTTTGTGTTCTCACCTATGGGAAAGTGGCTGTAATCCAGTGGCGCTATTTCTTCCTTTCCTGGGGCGGGGACGCGGGGTCCCCCGCCCGCCCGGCCAGGCCGCTGGCTTCCGCGTGCTCTGGGCGTCACCAGGGGTCGGGAGCGTGGAGTCGGGGGCTCGGCTCCGCAGGCAGCCCTCGGCCCCGCACGCCTCCCTGTGCGGTGCTGGCAGCTCAGGTTTGTCGGGGAGAGCGGATACCTCATTTTTGCGAGAAAAGTGAACAAGAGTGGGTTTGCTCTAAGATCTAGGAGTTATCATCTGGTTTATTTAAGCCAGAGAACTTGGGGTCCATTTCAGCTCATTCCCTTAAGGGTTGCCCCTACTTCCGGCTCCCTGTCTTGGAGCCATATTTGTGAGGTTCAGCTTATTTATTATTATTAATTAAAAATTGCTCATTTTACTCATCTGGCAACTAGTGACATTTCCTGATTACTAACCTTAAAAAACTATCACAGGTACATTTTCTTTTGTATGTAGAATGCTTACACATTGAAATATCAAAGGCACTTTCAGGTTACATGATAAATGAAAATCCACCACTGGGGACAGGGTTCTTTATTGGCTTCTTCAGTTTCTGTGTCCATGTTGATCGCTGAGGGCCCAGCTCTGCACTTCACCTTTGGCCAACACCATAAAGAACACAGCACCGAACACGTTAATGACAGCAGCGATATAGAAAACGATTTGCCACTCGGTAACAGTGTTCTACAAAGAAAGAAGAAAAACCACACAGTGGGTGACTCGGCAGCATTACTCCTCAAAGCCCACGTCGCAAACAACCTCGCAGTCCTTCAGCAGAAGGGCTGTGGTGTACTGCTCAGTGGAATATTATACAGCAATGCGGTGAGCTCACAGACACATTTTAAAAAAGTGTTGTGCAGCTGGGCACTGGCGGCTCACATCTGTAATCCTAGCTACTCAGGAGGCTGAGAGCTGAGGATTGTGGTTCAAAGCCAGCTTGGGTAGGAAAGTCCATGAGACTCTTATCTCCGGTTAACCACCAGAAAGCCCGAAGTGGAGCCATGGCTCCAAGTGGTAGAGGGCTAGGCTTGAGAGAAAGAGCTCATGGACAGTGCCCAGGCCCTGAGTTCAAGCCCCACGAATGACAAAACAAAAACAAATCCTTAGCTCTGAGACAGTGAGACAGCTGTGCACCTCCCAAACATTCTGAGTGGGTAAGCAAAGGAATGACTTACGTGTGTGGTCAGACTGGTGGCGATGAGGGGCCCGATCATGCCCGGGATGGTGGCGAAGGTGTTGGTGATACCCAGCAGCACCCCAGCGTACCTGTGGAAGTGTGCACAGGGCCCGGTCACACGCGCTCCGCACCCGCAGCACCTGTCGAGTCTCGATGAAAGGACTTACTCAACTGGTGAAAAAACTTACATTCCAATTGCTCATTAGGGTTGTCATGTGACAGAGAGGAACAGGACCACTGAAATGATAGAGGAGTGCTGACACGACTTTTCACACACACTGTCTCTGGGTAGAAAGCTTAGTGTGTGTGGCTATTTTGTCATGTTGTATGTGGTACTCCTAGGCTGGTGCTCTAGCATGTGAACCAGGTCCCCAAACTGGCTTTTTTGCTGGATATTCTGAAGATGGAGTCTGGTGGACTTTTCTGCCCTATCTAGCTTTGAACTGTGTGGTCCTTATTCTCTTTAAGTAGCTAGGGAGTACAGTGTCCACCTGTGTCCAGTTAATAAGTTTTGTTTGTGTGCGTGCCAGTCCTGGGGCTTGAACTCAGGGCCTGGGCACTGTCCCTGGCTTCTTTTTGCTCAAGGCTAGCACTCCGCCACTTGAGCCACAGCGCCACTTCTGACATTTTCTGTTTATATGTGGTGCTGAGGAATCGAACCCAGGGCTTCATGTATGCTAGGCAAGCACTCTACCACTAAGTCACATTCCTAGCCCTGAAATGTGTAATTTTGTAACACTCTGGTTTCACCAATGAATATTTGCTTACAGCTAAACGTTTGTACACTGCTTTAGGAGTTTTGTTTTGCTTTGTGTGTGTATGACTGAAATAAAAGGTGTTTTTAGTAAGTTTGGAAAAAGTTTCTCAAATGCAATGGTTTCTTTCAGGGAGTAAATCTTAGGAGAGTGTGATGTTTTTAATTAATGTTTAAATGCAAATATTTAAAAAAACTTCTGCCCCAGTTGGGTGCTGGTGGCTCATGCCAATAACCCAGGCTACTGAGAAGGCTGAGATCTGAGGTCCAAAGCTAGCCCAGGCAGAAGTGAAATGTATGTGTGTGAATGCGCGCGTACGCACACCAGTCCTGGGGCTTGAACTCAGGGCCTGGACACTGTACCTGAGCTTCTTTTGCTCAAAGCTAGCACTCTACCACTTGAGCCATAGCGCCACTTCCCGCTTTTTTGGTACTGATGAGTTGAACCCAGGGCTTCATGCATGCTAGGCAAGCAGTCTACTACTAAGCCACATTTTTTTTTTTTTTTTGGCCAGTCCTGGGCCTTGGACTCAGGGCCTGAGCACTGTCCCTGGCTTCTTTTTGCTCAAGGCTGGCACTCTGCCACTTAAGCCACAGCGCCACTTCTGTCCGCTTTCTGTATATGTGGTGCTGGGGAATCAAACCCAGGGCCTCATGTATACGAGGCAGGCTCTCTTGCCACTAGGCCATATCCCCAGCCCTAAGCCACATTTTTGTAAATATAATTTTGTTAAGATGTTGTACAGAGGACTCACCATTTCACATGTCAGGTAATGAGTATATTTCTTTTTGGACAATGTCACCCCTTCCTTCTTTTTCCCTCTCCCGCAAGTTGCATAGTTTATTTTCCATGTTGTGTACACTGAATACCATGACTGCATCTGTCCACCCTTCCTCCTTCCATTTTTATGCCTCCTTTCCCCCCAGAAAAGACACACACACACACACAAAAGGAAAAACCAACAATAACACTGCTATCACCACCACCATCCCCCCTCATGAAACTCTTATGTTACCAGTAAGAAGCCAGCAGCAGAGGCGTGGCTTAAGTGGTGGCACCAGTCCTGAGTGGAAGAGCTCGGCAAGAGCGTGAGACCCTGAGTTTAAACCCCAGCTCTGGTGCGTGTGCGCGGCAAGCACACACGCATGATGCACACACACATGCACACACCAAGGTCTGCCTGATTTGGGAAATGCTGATGTGCTGTTGGTTTTCCCTATGTGTTTCCTGCAAGGAGAGCTGCAGAGCAAAGCAGGCATGGAGAAGCCTCACATCACAGCGACGGACTGCGCGGAGGAGCCCGGGCCCTCCCTCCGGCGTGACCGGCCCCGTGACCCTGGGCAAACGCTGCCCTATACCTATGGCTTCACCTGGGTCCGTGCGACACTTGTGGGGTCCCCGCTGAGCTCCCTGCCATGTTTCCTGGAAAACTTGTATTTGGAAAATAAACTATGCTGCAAATCTTGCTGAACTTGTTTCACAAAGTGAACCAGTCCTCTGAGTTCAAAGCCCCAGTAACAGCACCCCAAAAAAGAAAAGTGTTTCTACTAGCATATAATTGTGTCCATGGCATTTCCCACGGCTTTTCCTCCATAGACTGAAACAGATTCTGCACGAGTAACTGTGAAGGCAATTGGATGGATTTGCCGTGGTTGCTTCAACACCATTCTAGTTCTTGAAAGGCGCAGAGTCCAGACTGCGGCCATGCAGCACGCTTTCTCCTGTGGCTAACACTCCCTCGTGGCCTTTCCTGGCCAAGTGTAATATAAATACTCCAATGAGCTTCTTGGTGCTGACATGTAGAATTTCACAGCCTCCATCTGCATTTGATATCTGTCGCTGCAAGGCCTGGCAGCCCTGCGTTTGGTCCCTCCTCCTGCCACAGTGTTAATGGCTCAGGAAAGAGAGAGAGACCAGTCCTGCCAAGCTTGAGTAACTTAAGATCTGCTCCCTCCAGGGGATAAGCCCAAACCACCTGTGTGCGTGCCTGTGCTACCGGGGAATGTAGGCACGGATTTAAACCACAGAAGCTGATCAGTTAAGCTGGGCACCAGTGACTCACACCTATAATCCGAGCAGCTCTGAGAACCTGAGCATTTTGGTTCAAAGCCAGCCCGGGCAGGAAAGATTGTGAGCCTCTTTATTTTTTCTGGTCGTGGGGCTTGAACTCTGGGCCTGGACACTGTCCCTGAGCTCTTCAGCTCAAGGCTAGCACTCTACCACTTGAGCCAGAGCTTCACTTCTGGGTTTTTGGTGGTTGAAGTCTCAGGACTTTAGTGCTTGGGCTGGCTTCCCACTGGGTCCTCAGACCTCATCTTCCTGAGTCTCTAGGACTATAGGCGTGAGCCACCAGCACCGAGCTCCACTTCCCGGTGTTGCTAGGCAATCGGAGCTAAGAGTCTCTGGATTTGTCTGTCCAGGTTGGCTCGTATCAGGATCTTCATACTTCAGCCTCTGGAGTAGCTAGGATTACAGCTGTGACCAGGGCTTGTGTTTTGTTGTTTTTTTTGCATTTTATTAGCACTCAGTAGTTGTACAGGGGGTTTCATTGTGACATATCCACACAGGTATACAATGTACCCCAACTGAACTTACCCTCCCCAATCTCCTTCCTCTCTCCCTTCTTAAAACAGCTTCAACACATTTCATCACTATGGTTTCATAGACGCATACAAAGTATTTCACTGGCCATGTCTGGTCGTCTTCTCCCTGCCTGCTACTCTCTAGCCCCATAGCACCTGTTTCACTTTCTTGTCATTTTTTTTCTAGTTTACTTTATTGTTGTTTTAGAGGTGATCTACAGCTAGGTTACCTTTACATACGCCAGGTAATAAGTACGTTTCCTTTCCCATAGTATCACCTGTTCCCTCATTCCCTCCCATCTCAACTCACGAGTTGTATAGTGTATTTTCTTTCTTTCTTTTTTTTTTTTTTTTTTTTTTGCCAGTCCTGGGGCTTGGACTCAGGGCCTGAGCACTGTCCCTGGCTTCTTTTTGCTCAAGGCTAGCACTCTGCCACTTAAGCCACAGCGCCACTTCTGGCCGTTTTCTGTATATGTGGTGCTGAGGAATCGAACCCAGGGCTTCACGTATGCGAGGCAAGCACTCTACCACTAGGCCATATTCCCAGGCCTGCATAGTTTATTTTTATCAATGAAGATTCATTTTGAGAGCGGTTAAGTTGTCTAGGCTGGTCTCAAACTTGTGATATTCTTGCCTTTGCCTTTTGGGTAGTTGAGATTATAGACAGGTGCCCCCATGCCTGGCACCTACTGTTCTTTAAGCCAAGAAATTTTAGTCTGAAGACAAAAACTGGAAACTCATCTGAAGGGTTACATCAAAATGTAATAATGAAAAACAATCTTGACATTGATGAGCTTACCTTACAGATGGATAGTTGTATAAGTTTTTGTTTTTGTTCACACTTAAAAACTAGTGCTGGGCTGGGAATGTGGTAGAGTGCTTGCCTACCATGCATGAAGCTCTGGGTTCGATTCCTCAGCACCACATACAGAGAAAAAGCCAGAAGTGGCGCTGTGGCTCAAGTGGCAGAGTGCTAGCCTTGAGCAAAAAGAAGCCAGGGACAGTGCTCAGGCCCTGAGTTCAAGCCCTAGGACTGGCAAACAAACCAAAATAAAACAAAAAACTAGTGCTTTGGTCAGCTGAGAGCAAGTACCTCAGTCCTTTCTACCTTAGGTGTACATTCCCCTCTCTTCCACAGTGGCTTGCAGGCATTATTTGTTACTAAACTGTCACACATGCTATTATGCTGAGATTTCGTAAGTATAAATTTATTGAATTCAATAAATTCATACAGACCAATTCATCTTGGTCTATCCTGTCTCTGAGTCCTAACATATCAAATCTTCTTCTACCGTATAAGGCCAGAAATGATGTAGACAACTTGAGCTATTTTCTGTCTTTTTGGCTCTTACTGAACCAGTGCTGCAGTGCTGGTTCCTTAAGTTTTTTTTTTTTTTTTTTTTTTTTTTTTTGGGTAGTGGGGCTTGAACTCAGGGCCTGGGCATTGTCTTTGAGCTATTTTGCTCAAGGCTAGCGCTCTACCACTTTGAGTCACAGAGCCACTTCCAGTTTTCTGGTGGTTCATTGGAGTCTCATGGACTTTCCTGCCTGGGCTGGCTTTGAACTGAGATCACAGCCTCCTGAGTAGCTAGGATGACAGGCATCACTGATACCTGGCTAGTATTTTCTTTTTCTAACAACTCACTAAAATTTAGGACTTTACTTGGATTGACCTGTGATTTGGGTCATGACACTTGACTCAGCCAGAAAATAGTTCAGTTCATTGCACTGGATTTTTTTTTCTCTTGTAGCATCCATTTTCATCTTCTTTCAACAATATTTTTATTTCATGCTCCAATTTTCTTTTTTTTTTTTTTTTTTTGGCCAGTCCTGGGTCTTGGACTCAGGGCCTGAGCACTGGTCCCTGGCTTCTTCCCGCTCAAGGATAGCACTCTGCCACTTGAGCCACAGCGCCGCTTCTGGCCGTTTTCTGTATATGTGGTGCTGGGGAATCGAACCTAGGGCCTCGTGTATCCGAGGCAGGCACTCTTGCCACTAGGCTATATCCCCAGCCCCTCCAATTTTCTTTGATTTCAAATGTCAGAGAGCAAGGCCTTACTACATTAAAAGTTTAAAAACAATTCACTGTGTGAACTGAAATCTTGCAAAGAACTCAGTCATTCACACAGTAGTCAAATTCACAGAAGCAGAGGCAGAATGGTTACCAGAATGTGAGAGGAGCGGGAAGAGGGGGTAGTGTTTAGAGGTACAGAATTCCGGTTGGAGAACAGGAAAAGTAGAGTTCGTTAATGGTAATAGTTATGTAACAAAACTGTACACTTAAAATGGCTAAATTAGAGCCAGGTGCTGGTGGCTCACTCCTGTAATCCTAGCTACTTAGGAGGCTAGATCTGAGGATCTTTGTTCAGAGCCAGCCCAGAAAGGAAAGTAATGAGACTCTTATCTCCAATTAGCCACCAAAAAACTGGAAGTGGAACTGTGGCTCAAGTGGTAAGAGTGCTGGCTTTGAGCAAAAAAAACCCGTCAGGGACAGTGCCCAGGCCCTGAGTCGAAGCCCTAGGAGTGGCACACACACACACACAAAACACTAAATTGGTAAAATTTGTGTTTATAGATACCATGATTATAAAAATCATATAAAGCCAGTCATAATCTATATTTGTACTCACGAAGGAGCAATATCCAGATGGTTGATGCTGAACCCTGAAGAACAAAAGCCTCCCAGCGTAGTTGATATAGTTAGGAATGCAACAGCCAAGGAATAATCACAGCCTATAAACCCAGCGGCTACCAGGAATATGGCAGGTCCAGTCATGCCTGGACATAAAGGAAAAGAAGCCCAGTATTAGTATTCTTTCCATCTTGTGTTATATAAGCCTGACATTTGACACGGCTGCCACCTACTGGAGAAATACTGAACTGCTTGGAAGACTGAGGAAAGTTTCCTCAGGAAAACTGCTACATCCTGGTGCTGGTGGCTCATGCTGGTAATCCTAGCTACTCAGGAGGCTGAGATCTGAGGGTTATGGTTCAAAGTCAGCCCAGGCAGGAAAGTCCACGAGATTCTAATCTCCAATTAACTGCCCCAAATCAGGGAGTGGTGATGTGGGTCAAGTGGTAGAGCACCAGCCTTGAGCTGAAGAGCTCAGAGACTGTGAGTGCCCAGGCCCAGAGTTCAAGCCCTGCGACAGACTGGAAAAAAAGAAAGAAAAGCTGCTAGAAAACATGGGCAGGCACAACATAGCTAATAGTGGAAGGAGACCTCATTATACTATTTATATCATACTATATCATTATGCCATTTGCATGTGGCCAGGACCCAGCCAAAGTTCTATGGTGGCAGAGAAAAGATCAAGAGAAGGACAGAAAACTATGGTTGTAGAGAGAAGCAGCAGCTAACTCACTGCAATTTAAATTCACATAAGTAATGTACGTAAAGGCAATACTGGCGGCTATTGAGTGATGTCAGAAAATGATCCATCTTGCTTCTAACCATGACAACATGGGCAGCCCTCTGTTGTACTACAATAATGGGACTGGTGTTTAGTATATGCTGTGATAACTTACTTTGGTAAATATTTTTGAAATTCAGTGTATATTCACTTAAAAAAGTGACAGAGCTTAGAACTATTTTCACTTTACTTTTTATTATCATACAAATTTTTTCCCACTGTTGTCACACAGATATAAGAAGTGCATATTTGGTCTTTGTCCTTGGTTTCTGGCACTAAAACCCATAGATAAAATCCTCTTTGTTTGCTAATACCTGGTGATGCATGCTCCTAGTTGTTTAGTTAACAAATGAATTTATGAGACAGAGCTCACTATGTAGCACAGGCTGGCCTCACACTCATGAATTTCCTGCCTTAGCCTCCCAAGTACTGGGATTACAGGCAGGTGACACTATGTCCACTTTTTTTTTTTTTTAAGATGGAGTCTCACTATACTACTGAGGCAAGCCTCAATCACTGTCCCTGAGCTTCTTTGTGCTCATGGCTAGCGCTTTACCACTTGAGCCACAGTGCCACTTCTGGCTTTTTTGAGTAGTTTATTGGAGATGAGTCTCTTGGGAACAATTCTGCCCAGGGTGGCTTCGAACTTCAATCCTCAGATCTCAGTCTCTTGAGTAGCTAGGATTACAGGTGTGAGCTAGGGGCATCCAGCTTAGCCTCAAACTCTTGGGCTCCAGCAATCTTTCTCTCCCCTGTAGCTGGGACTACAGGTGTGTACCACCATGAGAGGCCCTGGAAGTTTCTGGCTGGATATCAGCTTCTGTCCCATAGAAAGGCTAGTGCATGCTTAGAGGGTTGGGACTTTTAGCCTACTCTCCAGTCTCTGGAGAGGAGCAAGGAACACAATGGCAAGTGATTCACTCAGTCATGCCTGTCTAGTGAACTGGGCACCCACAGAAACTGGAAAGGACGAGGTCAGGGCCAGGTGCGCCGCCATGGCTGAAGACCTAGAGGCAAGGGGAATCTAAGTTCGCGGCCAGCCTGGGCTACCCAGGGAGGCTCTGCAGGGTGAGCTTCTGCGCAGCAGTGCTCCTGGAGGGTGGCGAGCTGGGGGAGGGCGTGGGGCCCCACACGGCCCTTTCCCACCCGCCTCCTCCTGCTCATCTGGCCCATCAGAGCACTTGTTCTAACAGGGAAGTAACGCAAGTGCTTTTCTGAGTTCTGTGAGCTATTTCAAAGAAGTGGAAGACCTAAATTTTACCACACCCAGCTGACGTCAACTGCAGAACTGGTCCTCTGGGGAAAAGCTCCCCACGCTTGTTTTTTTAAATCTAAGGGAGAATGTTTCTGGTAGTGAATATTGTGTTAGCTGTATGTGAAAATAGGAAAACACTTTGTTTTCTTATGTCTGATAATTGTAAACAAAACAAAAACTCATCCAGCACTGTGTGTGGTGGCTTATACCAGTAATCCCTGCCTCAGAAATGGGAGATCAGGAGCACTGTAGCTTGAGGCCAGCCTGAGTAAACAGTTAGGGAGACTTCCATCTCAATCAATAAACTCACTTGTCATCTGCGCTACAAGGGTGGCATGAGTAGCAAGACTGTGGCCCAGCAGGCCCTGGGAAAACACATGAGACCCTACCTCAAAAATAACTGAAAAGTAAGAGCTGGGAATGTGGCTCAGTGGTACAGTGCTTGCCTCATATACATGAAGCCCTGGATTCCATTCCTCAGCACCACATAAACAGAAAAAGCTGGAAGTGGCGCTGTGGCTCAAGTGAGCAAAAAGAAGCCAGTGACAGTGTCCAAGGCCTGAGTTCAAGCCCCAGGACTGGCAAAAACAAACAAACCCAAAATGAAAGCAGCAGGGCCTGGGGACATAGCTTAAAAGCTCCTGCCTAGCAAGTTTAAGACCCTACAGTAAAACCCCAAATACACAACCTCCAAAACACAAAACCCTAAAAAAACTTGATTTGTGGGCTGGGAATGTGGCTTAGTGGTAGAGTGCTTGCCTAGCATGCATGAAGTTTGATTCCTCAGTACCACATAAACAGAAAAAAAACATAAGTGGCACTATGGTAGAGTGGTAGAGTGCTAACTTTGAGCAAAAGAAGCTCAGGGACAGTGTCCAAGCCCTGAGTTCAAGCCCCAGGACTGGCCACCCCCCCCCCCCCCCAACCAACCAAACAAACAAACAAAAAAACCACCAAACAACTTGATTCACTTTACTTACCTATAAAGGTAAAAATTCTTCGAACACTTAAAGCAGAAAAATTCCATTTTACCCTTAAGGTGTCAGCAGCTTGACCAGACAGGATCATACATAACCAACAGCCAAAATAAGGCAACGCAGATAAAACACCATTCTGTAAGAAAACACAGGCTTTATTACGATAAAAGGAACTACTACCACCATCAATACCACCACCACCATTTGAAAATAAAAGGAATACAAAGCAGTATGACACTTTATACAATTATAGCAAATTTGGCTTTTGGGAAGATTTTGGGATTCAGGCCTGGCAGCCCAGAGCCTGTCTCTGAGGGAGGCCAGGCTTCCCACAGTCCTGTCTGTTCCAGGAGGTCTTGGCTGTTACTGGGGAATTTGGATTGCGGATGACGGTAAGTCATCCTATAGCCTATGGATTCTTTCCATAGAATAGATTTTGCTTTTAGTTTTTGCTTCTTTCTTATTATTTACTTTTACCAAGCTGTACGCTGGTGGCTCACACCTGTAAACTCAGGAGGCTGAGAGCTGAGGTTGGAAGCCAGGAAAGTTTGTGAAACTCTTACCTCAAATTAATCACCAACAATCCCAAAGTGGAGCTGTGGCTCAAGTGGTAGAGCACTTGCCTTCATCAAAAAAGCTCAAATGTAGCACCCAGACCTTGAGTTCATGTCATATCACTGGTAAGTACGCGTGCGCATGTGCGTACGTGCATGCACACACACACACACACACACAAAAGCAATGTCAAGTAAAACTTAAGCTCAAAGAAACTATCCCACCGCTAGTGTGTGTGTATGACTCAGCTGGTAGAGTGCCTGCCTAACGAGTACACACCCCTGAGTTCAAGCCCTAGGACTGCCAAAAAGCCCTCAAGAACACACAAAACAGTTTTTCATGTTTACGTGTATGCACATGGATGTGCACACACACACTTCTTCCCCTCTAGAACTTGGTAATCTTCCTTGATGTTTCTCTGCTCATACCTGCTGGCATCCTGCACAGAAAAGATGACTAGACTCCATGTCCAAAATAACCAGCAAAAAGCAGGGCTGGAGGCGAGGCTCAAGTGGTAAAGTGCCACTGGGACAAGCAAGCTGAGCAAGTGTGAGGCCCCAAGTTCAAGTCCCAGTACCACTAAAACAAATAAATGGCAAATGAGAGAGATGGGGAGGCGGATAGAGTGTTTTTCTTAGCTGGATATACTGGTGCACATGTGAAACCAACCCCAGCACTCAGAGGTAGGAGAACCTCAAGTTTGAGATCAGCTAGGCTACACTGAGGGCTGAAGGCCAGCTTGGGCTACCCTGTGAGACTGTCTCAAAATCAACCAATCAGACGAAAAAAAAGGAAGAAATCTAGAGCTGGGTGCCAGTGGCTCATGCCTGCAACCCTAGCTACTTAGAAGGCTGAGATTTGAGGATCATGGTCTGAAGCCAGGCCAGACAGGAATGTCCATGACACTTTTATCTCCTATTAATGACCAGAAACCATAAGTGGCACTGTGCTTTAAATCGGCTGAGTGCTAGGCTTGAGCAAAATAGAGCTCAGGACAGAGCCCAGGCCCTGAGTTTAAGCCTCATGACCACCACCACCACCACCAATAGTAACAATGATACAGGAAGAAGCCTACAAAATTTAATAGAGCAGACTGAAATGGAAGTTATAAAATAAAAATAACTGAATTTCATAGAGATGAAAACAAATTTAGTGTGTAATTTTTTTGTTTGTTTGTTTTTTTTGGCCAGTCCTGGGCCTTGGACTCAGGGCCTGAGCACTGTCCCTGGCTTCTTCCTGCTCAAGGCTAGCACTCTGCCACTTGAGCCACAGCGCCACTTCTGGCCGTTTTCTGTATATGTGGTGCTGGGGAATCGAACCTAGGGCCTCGTGTATCCGAGGCAGGCACTCTTGCCACTAGGCTATATCCCCAGCCCCTAGTGTGTAATTTTGAATACTCTACATAAAAAGTAGATAATAAGGTGGGCACCAGTGGCTCACGCCTGTAATCCTAGCTACTCAGGAGGCTGAGATCTGAGGATTGCCATTCGAAGACAGCCCAGGCAGAAAAGTCCCTCTGAGACTCTGATTTCCAATTAAACACTCAAAAACAGGAAGCGGCACTGTAGCTCAAGTGGTAGAGTGCTAGCCTTGAGCACAAAGAGGCTCAGGGACAGCACCCAGGCCCTAAGTTCAAGCCCACAACTGCCACCCCCCCCACCCAAAGAAAGCAGATGATTATTTTTCTTTTTTTAATGTGTTTTTTTTTTTGTTTGTTTTTTGTTTTTTGTCAGTCCTGGGCCTTGGACTCAGGGCCTGAGCACTGTCCCTGGCTTCTTTTTGCTCAAGGCTAGCACTCTGCCACTTGAGCTACAGCACTACTTCTGGCCATTTTCTATATATGTGGTGCTGGGGAATTGAACCCAGGGCCTCATGTATACGGGGCAAGCACTCTTGCCACTAGGCCATATCCCCAGCCCATTAGATGATTATTTTTCTTACCTCTTGAACATTGAATCTGAGGATATCCTTCATATAAGTAGGCAATAATGTCAGTAAAGTATAGAAAGTCCAGTTGTAAGAAAAGTGTGCAACAACAATGGCCCAAAGTGGCAGTGATTTTAAAATAGACATCCATGGTACTGACTTCTGGCAAGAAAGCTGAAGAAAACAGAAAATAAGGACAATTGGTGTTAGTGCTTAGATTTGTCCTCATTAACTAAAACACAGCATAGAATGCAGAGTATCAGACTTGATTAATACAGCCCAGAATTTAAAGTCAAACAATCAGAGGCAGAAAATGGGAGTTAAAGGCACAGTGCATGATAATGTTTATGTGTTCCACTTAAAAATGATTAAGTAGAAGCCATGCACCAGTGGCTTACATTCCGGCTACACAGGAGGCTGAGACCCAACCATCCCAGTCAGAAAAATCTCGTACCGTCAACTAACTAGCAAAAAACCACACGAAAACAACAAAAAAGCTGGAAGTGGAGGGGTGGCTCAAGGAGAATGCCAGCTTTGAGCAAAGTGTCAAAGCCAAGTGAGAGTGTAAGGCCCTAGTACTGGTACACACACACACACACACACACACACACACACACACACACACACACACAAGACTTCCTGGTTATTTTGGAGGGAAAAGTGCAAAGTAATGTTGGGGTCACCATGTCAACCTAGCACTTGTCATGACTATCAGAAGCTGCTTTCAGCATCCATTTCCCTATAAAAATCGAGAATAGTTTCATAGTCACACTGAGAGAAGAGAAAGGGAAAGCTTTTACTATCCAAACTTTGTTCAACTGAAATGATTTAAATGTTTCTTTTTCTATTGCTCTCAATTTTAGCCCTGTTATATTAATTCCTTGCTAAAGCTTAGAGAGCGAGAGAGAGTGTGTGTGTGTGTGTGTGTGTGTGTTTGTAACAGAAGGGCTATTTGTAGCTATAAAGAGAAGCTGTTTCAAAGTAGGGTAGAAACAGCCCAGGGGTATTCAAGATGACTCACTGGGCTGGGGAAAGACCTATTATAATTTCTATTTATACTCATTCCTATTATAAAAGAGAAATTAAAATCCATTAGTATTTAACATGTAGGCTGGCCCTTGTGGCATATTTTCAATTCAGAGGAGCCAATAGTGGCATTTTGCTCTGTGTGTCCTCAAGTTTATGGCAGACTCCATAGTTTAGAGTGTAGACCTGCCTATTTAGGTGGAGTGTGTGTTCGTGTGTGTGTGTGTGTGCGCGCGCGCGCGTGCTTGGGTGCTGTCTGGAGATTTTTTTGCTAGAGGCTAGTCCTCTACCACTTGATCCCCTTCGGTTTTTTGGTGGTAAGTTGGAGATAAGAGTCTCATGGATTTTCCTGCTAGGCAGGCTTTGAACCTCAGTCCTCAATTCTCAGCATCCTGAGAAGCTAGGATTGATTACAGGCATTATCCACCAATGCCCAGCTGGATCTATGAATTTTTTGTTGTTGTTGCTGGTCATGGGGCTTGAACTCTGGGCCTGGGCGTTAAGCCTGAGCTCTTCAGCTCAATGCTAGTGCTCTGCCATTTGAGCCATAGCATCACTTCCAGTTTTCTGGTAGTTAATTGGAGATAAGAGTCTCATATACTTTCCTGCCTGGGCTGGCATAGTGATCCTCAGATCTCAGCCTCCTGGATAGCTAGGATTACAGGGGTGAGCCACCAGCGCCTGGCTCTGTGGATTTTTTTTTTTGTATGATGTCTTCTGAATTAATTAATTAATTAATTTATTGCCAGTCCAGGGGCTTGGACTCAAGGGCTGAGCACTGTCCCTGGCTTCTTTTTGCTCAAGGCTAGCACTCTGCCACTTGAGCCACAGCGCCCCTACTGGCCATTTTCTGTATATGTGGTGCTGGGGAATTGAACCCAGGGCTTCATGTAAAGGAGGCAAGTACTCTTGCCACTAGGCCATATCCCCAGCCCCTGGATTTTTTTTTTAAGAGGCTATTTATTAATTTTTGCCAGTCCTGGGCTTGAAGTCAGGGCCTACACTCTGTTCCTGCACTTCTTTTGTTCAAGGCTAGCTCTCTACCACTTGAGTCATAGCACTACTTCTTGATTTTTCTCTTTATGCAGTACTGAGAAATTGAACCCAGGGCTTCCTGCATGCAAGGAAAGCATTCTACCATTAAGTCAGATTCCCAATCCTCTACGGATTTTTTTTTGCTAGTCTCCTTGGCTTCTTTTTGCTCAAGGCTAACACTCTTATTACTTGAGCCACAGTGCCACTTTCGGCTTTTTCTGTTTATGTGGTATGGAGGAATTGAACCTAGGGCTTAATGTATGCTAGGCAAGCATTCTACCACTAGGCCATATTCCCAGCCCTTTATAGATTTCTTTTTTGGCCAGTCCTGGGGCTTGAACTCAGGGCCTGAGCACTGTCCCTGGCTTCTTTTTGTTCAAAGCTAGCACTCTACCACTTGAGTCACAGTACCACTTCTAGCCTTTTCTATACATGTGGTGCTGAGGAATCGAACCCAGGGCTTCATGTGTACGAGTCAAGCACTCTTGCCACTAGGCCATACTCCCAGCCCCTCTATAGACTTTTTTTTTAAGCCAGTTTTTTTTTTTTTGGCCAGTCCTGGGCCTTGAACTCAGGGCCTGAGCACTGTCCCTGGCTTCCTTTTGCTCAAGTCTAGCACTCTGCCACTTTAGCCACAGCGCCACTTCTGGCTGTTTTCTGTATATGTGGTGCTGGGGAATTGAACCCAGGGCCTCATGTATACGAGGCAAGCTCTCTTGCCACTAGGCCATATCCCCAGCCCCTTTAAGCCAGTTTTTGGTTTGTTTGTTTTTTTTTGGCCAGTCCTGGGCTTTGGACTCAGGGCCTGAGCACTGTCCCTGGCTTCTTCCCGCTCAAGGCTAGCACTCTGCCATTTGAGCCACAGCGCCACTTCTGGCCGTTTTCTGTATATGTGGTGCTGGGGAATCGAACCTAGGGCCTCGTGTATCCGAGGCAGGCACTCTTGCCACTAGGCTATATCCCCAGCCCTTTAAGCCAGTTTTAATTAACACAAATCTCACAAAATTGATAGTGCCTTCACAAGATACCAGCAGGGAAGCAGGTGATTAAGGAGTTCTAGTAGTAAAGACATGTGAATACTAAGTGGGGCAAGTTTTCCTGATGAGTCCTTTGCTAGCTACCTCACCAAGCCAATCATTAACTGTCTAAGCAGATCATTAATTGACCAAACAGATCATTATATCATTCCTCTCATTAGACATTATGTTAAAAGTGATTTTTTTAAGTGACAGAAGAGAGTTACCTATTAAAACTTGGGTATATAATATGTATCTAATTTTATTGACCCTTTTAAAGTGTTTTTGAGGTAGGTGCTGGTAGCTCACACCTGTAATCTTAAATACTCAGGAGACTGAGAGCTGAGGATCATGGTTCACAGTCAACTGGGGTAGCAAAGTCCATGAGACTGTTAACTCCATTGTAACCACCAAAAAAGCTGGAAGGGGAGGTGTGTCTCAAAGTGATAGAACACTAGCCATGAGCAAAAGAGCTCAGAGACAGTGCTCAGGCCCAGAGTTCAAGCTCCAGGACTGGCAAAAAAATAAAAGAAAAAAATGTACGGTTTGGGGCTGGGAATATGGCCTAGTGGCAAGAGTGCTTGCCTCATATACATGAAGCCCTGGGTTCAATTCCCCAGCGCCACATATACAGAAAACTGCCAGAAGTGGCGCTGTGGCTCAAGCGGTAGAGTGCTAGCCTTGAGCAAAGAGAAGCGAGGGACAGTGCTCAGGCCCTGAGTCCAAGCCCCAGGACAAAAAAAAAAAAAAAAAAGAAAAAAAGAAAATGTACCATTTATCTGACTTATGTAACTGTAACCCCTCTGTACATTCCCTCTATAATAATAACAATGTGTTTTTGCACAAACTTTATGATAGTACAGTATGTAGATAACTTTGAATAACTATAGATACATATAGATTGTAAGCCCCTCCCTCCCTGTTTGTTTGGTTTGGTTTTTGTTGCCAGTCCTGGGGCTTGGACTCAGGGCCTGAGCACTGTCCCTGGCTTTTTTTTTTTTTTTTTTTTTACTCAAGGCTAGCACTCTACCACTTGAGCCACAGCGCCACTTCCGGCTTTTTTCTATATATGTGGTGCTGAGGAATCGAACCCAGGGCTTCATGTATACGAGACTAGTACTTTACCACTAGGCCATATTCCCAGCCCCCCCATTTGTTGATAAAGAAACAGTATGATTACCATAGTGTGAACATCACTAGTCTGTGGCATCAGAATTTTTTGTTTTTTGGTGTGGGTTCTCTGACTTCAACTCAACTGTGAGCCACAGGCACCCGACTCAATTTTTTTTCCCCATGAAATGAAATTTTAATATGTTTTGCCTCATTTCTTTTCTCTTTTCTCCCTTCTTTCCTTCCTTTTTTCTTTCCCTCCCCCCCCCCCCTTTTCACTTTCTTTCATTTGCCAGTCCTGGGGCTTTTCACTCAGGGCCTAGGCACTGTCCCTGAGCTCCTTTGCTCAAGGCTAGCACTCTACCAGTTGAGCCACAGCTCTACTACTACCTTATTGGTGCCTACTTAGAAATAAGGGCAGTGCCTAGGCTCTGAATTCAAGATCTAGATTCAGCGTGCATATATAAACACACATACACACACATGCACACACATTGACAAAAAGAGTCTATTACATTTCACTGTACTGAACTCCTTCAGAGTAAGGTCTATTCTTGATCCTTCTGATCCATCTTCGTATTTTAGATGAGAGCTTGGTACACAGAAAATGTTTAGTAAGTTTTTATTAATCTGAAAACGTTACACATATTTGCAATATAAATGTGTGTGTGTCTGTGCGTGTGTGTGCATAAATGGTATAGCTATCCTATGTAGGAAGACATCCTGAATGGGCAAGCTATGTCTTGTATTTTCCAAATAAATTCTAAAAAAAAGTACCAGTGATTATCAGGAAGCTGAAATGAGATTGTAAGCAGGGGAGAGTGGGGGGAATGGATGAATGGAAAAGGGATCAGGGGCAAACACAGGAATATGCAATGTATAGATGTGAGAGAGGAAGTGTGAACTGTGAATGAGTCTGTGGGAAGGGAATAGATAGGATGGAGGGGAATGATGGAAAGAGTGACTGATCAGGAAGCAGTGGACACTTAGATGGTCATGTGAAATTGGATCCCCCTTGCTGGACAAGTCATGTGAAATTGGATCCTCCTTGTACAACCTTTTGAAATTCAGGGGGAAAAACAAGCAACTGGTAACATTTAAAAAACTATCGGTAAACACTTAAAGAATGTGTCAAATTTTGTTTATTTATTTTGTTTTTGTTGCTAGTCCTGGGGCGTGGACTCAGGGCCTGAGCACTGTCCCTGGCTTCTTTTTGCTCAAGGCTAGCAACTCTACCTCTTGAGTCACAGTGCCACTTCCGGCTTTTTTCTATATATGTGGTGCTGGGGAATCGAACCCAGGGCTTCATGTATACAAGGCGAGCACTTTACCACTAGGCCATATTCCCAGCCCCGAATGTGCCAAATTTTAAAATAAATAAATCCATACCTGAGTTTTTAATGATGCAAGAATATACTCTTTTTCAGAAGGGGAGATTGTCTTGTGAGTTTCTGGTGTATCACTAACTAGCCAGATCCACAAAATAAACCAAACTATTCCAACCAAACCTTGAAATAGAGAAAGGAGAGTTAAGCAAAATAAGAATGAAAAAAATAAATTATTTTAATAGAGTAACTGCCATAATACATCTCCATACATTTTTTTTTTCTGTTTTGTTTTTGGCCAGTCCTGGGCCTTGGACTCAGGGCCTGAGCACTGTCCCTGGCTTCTTCCTGCTCAAGGGTAGCACTCTACCACTTGAGCCACAGTGCCCCTTCTGGCCGTTTTCCATATATGTGGTGCTGGGGAATCGAACCGAGAGCTTCATGTAGGAGGCAAGCACTCTTGCCACTAGGCCATATTCCCAGCCCTGAACTCAACAACTTTTAATGACATAATTGTCTATCAGAATCTACCATACAAATCTTTTTTGGGTCTGTGCCTTTTTGCAGGCATCAGCCACCACTACTAGGCTAACATGCGTATTTTTATTTATTTATTTATTTTTATTTTTTGCCAGTCCTGGGGCTTGGACTCAGGGCCTGAGCACTGTCCCTGGCTTTATTAATTTTTTTTTTGCTCAAGGCTAGCACTCTACCTCTTGAGCCACAGCACCACTTCCAGCCTTTTCTGTTTATGTGGTGCTGAGGAATCGAACTCTTTATGCATCCTTGGCAAGCACTCTATCACTAAGCATATTCCCAGCCATAAAATTCATATTTTTATAATATCCAAGACATTAACTTTGGATAGTGTGACATTTAAGTCCCAGATTCAAGAGCTGTTTCTACTGAGAAATATACCAAAACTATCATTAGGCCACATCTCAGCTAGATTTTTTTTTTTTTTTTTTTTGCCAGTCCTGGGGCTTGAATTCATGGCCTGGGCACTGTCCCTGAGCTTCTTTTGCTTAAGGCTAGCACTCTGCCACTTGAGCCTCAGCGCCACTTCTGTTTTTTCTTTCTGTTTATGTGATACTGAGGAATCGAACCCAGGGCTTCATGCATGCCAGGCAAGCACTCTACCATTAAACCATATGCCCAGCCCTGCAGCTAGATGTTTTTAACCCTAACAAATTATAAAAAGGTTACCAGAGACTTACAACTTTGTGGTTTAGGAGAAGATTACTTCAATGGGTCAGAAATATATTATGTATACAATATATAATCAGTATATACACTGATTATTAGATAATTTTTTTTGCTAATTTATAAAATGTAAGTTACAATTTACACTTACCAAAAAAGTAGAATACATAAGTCCAATTCATATAGTAGCAAATTAGTCCAGAAAGAGGAAGTGAAACTACTGTCCCGAGCTGTGCTCCTAGAACAACATATAAGATTATAAATTCTGGAGGAAAATGAACAAAGGAGACACAGACCTACTGCTATAGAGGACTGGAACGCTGATGAAGAACAGGAAGACCTGCTAAATTCTGAAGGAGCTGCAACAGTCACAGGTACTAAATACAAAACATGTGCATTAGTATAGCTATACTAGTTCTGTTATACTATGAAGTGAGTATGTGTATGGGGCCTGGGGTCCTGAGCCACTCGCTGGTAGAAAGAATGGATGGAGGCTGGGGAAAGGCTCAAGGATGGCTGGAAAGGCTGATAAACAAAGCCTGATGCAGTAGGCTGCATAAGAAGGAAGCTTTTGGTAATCTTCCTCAAGATTATAGACAATTGCCTCAGGTAAATAAAGGAATAAAATACATCTTAATTATCAAACAGAGACATCTTAGTAAATGCAATGGGAGCTAAATGGATGAATCATGATTTCTGATGTCAAGTTTTAGTAAAAGTTAAGGACAAAATGAAACCAGCAATTATCACAAGTTAGGAAGTGTTAATAATCACAGAAGGCCAGACACTGACAGCTCATGCCTGTAATCCTATCTACTCAGGAGGCTGAGACCTGGAGGATGATGTAAGTTCAAAGCCAGCCAGGGCAGGAAAATCCATGAGACTCTTGGATGCCCTCATACTGGTACCAAGAAAAAAGGCCTGACTCAATGGTAGAGTGCCTACCAAGCAATCATGAAACTCTGAGTTCAAACTCCAGTACCAAAAAAAAAAAAAGGGGAGCGGGGGGCTGGGAATATGGCCTACTGGCAAGAGTGCTTGCCTTGTATACATGAAGCCCTTGGGTTCGATTCCTCAGCACCACATATACAGAAAATGGCCAGTAGGGGCGCTGTGGCTCAAGTGGTAGAGTGCCAGCCTTGAGCAAAAAGAAGCCAGGGACAGTGCTCAGGCCCTGAGTCCAAGGCCCAGGACTGACCAAAAAAAAAAAAGGCACAGAGCATCATAGAAATAACACAGGAGACATTATCTCTGACCATCACAGGTGAGGAAACAATGCACAGGATCAACTCGACTTTGAAACAGGTATGGTTTACAAAAACAAAGGGAAAAAGGGAGTGGGGTATTTCAGGATGAGTAATGGAATGGCAGTAGGAAAGCAGAGTAGGTCTCTGCGAACTTCACTCTGGGGGAAGGAAAAAGACAGAAGATAAAGCTAGAAAACCAGGTTGAATGGCTTTGAAGTACTCAGTCCATGCCAGGCACTGTGTGCAAGCTCTAGGCTAGCTGCAAAGGAGCAATGACTAAGCAATCTTGACCCCTCATGGCCAGACTTCATTCAACAGGTAAAGGGGAACCAGACACAAACACTATTTGAGAACTAATCATCAGATTTCACCCATCAACCTCACAGAAGCAAGAAGGGCCTTAAAATGTAAATTGAGCCAGGTGCCAGTGGCTCACGCCTGTAAGCCTAGGAGACTGAGATCTTAGGAGCCTGGTTCAAAGCCAGTTTGGGCAGGAAAGTCTGTGAGATTCTTATCTTCAATTAACGACCAAAAAGCTGGAAGTGAAGCTGTGGCTCAAGTGACAGAGGAGCCTTGAGAAAGATACCGTGGAAGACCAATCTGGGTTACAATGTGAGACAGTCTCAAAACCCCAAAAAGTCACAGCAGCAACAGCAAGGCCTCTAATGTTTACCCATGATAAAGGAGGAGGCGCGGGACCCACATTCCAGGCTGGAAGGTCTGGCAGGATCCGCTGTCCATCTCAGTAGCTTTATCTCCTGCATTATTATCTCCTTTATTCATTATCTTCTTCTAGCCACCCACAGTGGTTATTCTTTGAAAAACTTTGAACTCTTGTTATTTTATGAGCTCCAATTTCTTTGAATTCCTTCTTTTTTTTGGCCAGTCCTGGGGCTTGAACTCAGGGGCTGAGCACTGTCCCTGGCTTCTTTTTTGCTCAAGGCTAGCACTCTACCACTTGAGCCACAGTGCCAGTTCTGGCCGTTTTCTGCAGATGTGGTGTTGGGGAATTGAATCCAGGGCCTCATGTACACGAGGCAAGCACTCTAAGACCCTGAGAGTCCTTGTACATGCTATTCTAACTGGCTGGAATGCTCTTCTCTCTGCTCTTTGCATGACTGATTTGTTCTTATCCTTCAGATTATAACCTAAAAGTCACCACAGACAGACCTTTCCCAACCACTGTAATGAAAATCGGTCAGGTGGAATGGAGACTGTCATCCTAGCTACTTGGGAGGCTGAAAGAGGGAGAAGGCTTGAGACCAACCTGGGCAGAAAGAGTCTGTGAGGCCCCCTTTCAACTCAGAGCTGGGTGTGGTGGTACACGCCTGTCATCCTAGCTATGCAGAAGGCTGAGATTGGGTGGATCATGGCTCCAGGCCAGGCTAGGCATAAACCTCCTCAGGATCTTGGGGCTGGGGCTGGGGCTTAGAGGTAGTGCTTGCCTACCACACATGAAGCCCTGGGTTCGAATCCTCAGCACCACAGAAACAGAAAAAGTCAGAAGTAGTGCTGTGGCTCAAGTGGTAGAGTGCTAGCCTTGAGCAAAAAGAAGCCAAGGGCAGTGTGCAGGCCCCAAGCCCCAAGCCCCAGGACTGGTCAAAAATAAAAAACAAAACAAAAAAACTCCTCAAGATCTCATCTCTATGGGGGCTGGAATATGGCCTAGTGGCAAGAGTGCCTGCCTCGTATACATGAGGCCCTGGGTTCAATTCCCCAGCACCACATATACAGAAAACGGCCAGAAGTGGTGCTGTGGCTCAAGTGGCAGAGTGCTAGCCTTGAGCAAAAAGAAGCCAGGGACAGTGCTCAGGCCCTGAGTCCAAGCCACAGGACTGGCCAAAAAAAAAAAAAAAAAAAAGAAAAAAGAAAAAATCTCATCTCTACAGAAGAAACTGGGGCATAATGGAGTGTCTGATACCCCAGCTTTGGTGAATATTCATAAAATTGGAGGACTATGGTACAGACATGTGCCTGGGCAGAAGCAAGGCTCTGTCTCAAAAACAACTAGTGTTGGTCTGGAGGGGTGGCTTAAGTGATAGAATGATTGTGTAGCAAGTGCAAGGTCTTAAACTCACATTGCAATAACAAACAAACAGGACAGATGCAAAACAGGGCTGGAGGTGTGGCTGAACCCAGAGAGCCTTCTTAGCAAATGTATGGCCCAGAGTTGAACCCCAGGACTGCTTTCCTCTGTCCCCACCCTTTAATTCAGGTGGAGCCAGGCATGCTGGTTTATAGCACTAATCCTAGCATTTGGGAGGCTGAGGGAACAGAGGTTTTGAGTTGGAGGCCAGATTGGCCACACAGTGTTAACTTGGGTTACATATAGATTGTATCTCTCTCAAAACAAAACAAAAACAGAAAGCAACCTCCCTCCCCAAACACAAAGAAAAAAATTAGTCAAGCAGAAATGTTTCCATTCTCTAACTAGAAGGCTTTAAATTCTTTTTTTTTTGGAGTGGGGAGAAGTCCTGGGGCTTGGACTCAGGGCTTGAGCACTGTCCCTGGCTTCTTTTTGCTCAAGGCTAGTGCTCTACCACTTGAGCCACAGCGCCCACTTCTGGATTTTTCTGTGTATGTGGTGCTGAGGACTCGAACCCAAGGCTTCATGCATGCTAGGTGAGCACTCTACCACTAAGCCACATTCCCAGCCCAGGCTGTAAATTCTTATGTAATCTGGTAAAAATTATAATTCACATATTGAAAACTCATGCTTCCTCACCTGTAGTTCAAAATGGTAACAAATAAATGAGTAGAAAAGAGTTGCACAGGGCTGGGAATATGGCCTAGTGGTAAAGTGGTTGCCTCGTATACGTGAAGTCCTGGGTTCGATTCCTCAGCACCACATATATAGAAAAAGCCAGAAGTGGTGCTTTGGTTCAAGTGGTAGTGTGCTAGCCTTGAGCAAAAAAAAAAAAAAAAAAAAAAAAGGCAGGGACAGTGCTCAGGCCCTGAGTTCAAGCTCCAGGACTGGCAAAAAACAAAACAAAACAAAAAAAGGGTGCATAAAGGGAAAGGTAGAGAGCCGAAGGATATGTTCATTCCATAGTCAAATTAGAAACCACAAGGAAAAAAAAAATCACTCATTTCCTTCCTCCCTTTAAAAGCAGCATTCGCAGGCTGAGATGTAACTCAGTGGGCAAAGCACTGGCCTAGCAAATGGAATGTCCTGGGTTTAATTCCAAGTACAAAAAAAAAAAAAGATACAAAAAAAAGGAAAAACAAAACAAGACCCACCATTCTTTATAACTACTATTTGAAGAAATAACATATTTGGAAATAAAATGATGGCAGACTAGGAAAATGATACGAGGCAATTAAGACACATTACTGTATGTTGTTGAGTCAGAAAAAGACGAATAAGCTGGTGGCTTCAAGCCTGCAATCCTAGCTATTCAGGAGGCTAAGATCTGAGGATCACAGTTCACAGCCAGCCATGGGTAGCAAAGTCTATAATTACCCACCAAAATGCTGGAAGCAGTCAAGTGGTAGTCAACTGGGAGGAGTCAATCAAGCGGTAGTGGAAGCCTTGAGTGAAAAAGCTACAGGACAGCATGCAGGCCAAGTTCAAGTCCCAGTACAAAAAAAAAAAAGGAAGAAGGAGTAATAATGAAGTTATACCTTCTAAAATTTATTTTCTTCCAAGGGAGTCAGCCAATATTCCATGATTCTGGCATGAAGACAGTGATTTTTCTTCCAATGTTGGTTTATACATAATACATTATAGCAAAAACCTTTCTAGAATAGTTACCTTACCGGCATATGAAATGCTAAGAAGCTTGCTTCTTTCAAGAGGCGGAGCCCAAGAGGACCACATGGCATGCATAGCTGGAAATGTAACACCCTAAAGAGGGGGGAAAGAATATTGCTGATGAAATACAAGCAAGCTAGTGATTTAAATCCACTATTTTGTTACAAAATAATTTCCGGATAAAAGTCAAACCAGAAGCCAGGTACTGGTGGCTCGTGCCTGTAATCTTAGCTACTTCAAAGGCTAAGACCTGAGGACTGTGGTTCAAAACCAGACCAGGTAGGAAAGTCTGTGAGACTCTTATCTTCAATTAACCACCAACAAGCTGAGTGAAAAAGTCAAGTGAAGGCCACAAGACCCTAGGTTCAAGCCCTACTACTGACACAAAAAGAAAAAGAAAAAGGAAGAAAGAAAGACGGGCGGGGGTGGGGGGGCTGGGAATGTGACTTAGGTAGAGTGCTTGCCTAGCATGCATGAAACCCTGGGTTCCATGCCTCAGTACCACATAAGCACAAAAAGTTGGAAGTGGCGCTGTAGTGGTAGAGCGCTAGCCTTGAGCACAGAGAGGCTAAAGGGCAGAGCCCAGGCCCTGAATTTAAGCCCCAGGGCGGGGGGGGGGGTGGGGAAAGGGAGGAAAGGAAGAAGGGAGGAAGGATGGAAGGACTCAGCCAGAGTGTTTATGTATATTGGTCCCCTTAGTGATAGCTTTGTGGATGCCAATTACTGATCTGCAGAGGTAATGGAACACGGAGGAAAGGAGGCCCACAAAGACTTGATAGATGGGGAGCCACCATAGGACAGGATGACAGATGGATCTGATACATTCAAATCTACAGATTCACAGTATTGGTCACTTCCTAGCTGTATAACTTCACACTTGTAAAAATCCTAAAGTTTCTGTTTCTTCAACTGTAAAAAACAAGGTAAGACTCAATCTTGCCTAATTATTGTAAAGATCAAGGGGCCATTCTCATTCTAAGATGGTCAGGTTGCAGACTATTAAAAGTATATTACTTTCCTATCACTTTCATTTCTAACAGAGTGAAAAGTAAATGCCTTAAGATTTGTACTTTCTACCAGTCCTTTAAAAAACAAAAAGGGGGGCTGGGGATATGGCCTAGTGGCAAGAGTGCTTGCCTTGTATACATTAGGACCTGGGTTCGATTCCCCAGAAAACGGCCAGAAGTGGTGGCTGTGGCTCAAGTGGCAGAGTGGTAGCCTTGAGCAAAAAGAAGCCAGGGACAGTGTGCAGGCTCTGAGTTCAAGGCCCAGGACTGGCCAAAAAAAAAAAAAAAAAAAAGGAAGCTGGGTGCTGTTGGCCTTTTCTGTGTATGTGGTGCTGAGCAATCAAACCCAGGGCTTCATGCACGCGAGGCCAGCACTCTACCACTAAGCCACATTGGCAGCACCACTTTTTAATTTTTACTCTGAGTGAAACCCTCTTTAAGCGGCCTCATTATGTAGCCCACGCAGTCCTCTAACTTGAAATCTTCTGGCTTTATGCACCCGACCAGCTAGGGTTATAGTCTGTGTCACCAAGCCCAATTTAGTTCCATTGTTAAAGTGACATCACTCAGGTTTAGTAGTTAGGACTTATCCTAAATCTTACTATTAGATACAGTAGAATTATTACTTACACTATGATTTTTCTGACTGTAGCTCATGTTCTTTCCCACATAAGACAATACAATTCCACCCAACGTGAACTCCATGCTACATGACAGAGATAGAAGTCGCCATGCTTGAGTTAAGGAAATGAAGACAGCAAAGTAAACCAATGTCTAGTTTTCATAGGGAGCCATTAAAAGTTACAAATAATAAGAGATCATTATTTAAAGATTAAAGGCATATAACACAAAAGTTGGAAAAAAAAGAAATATGCGAATTAAATAACTTCAAAATAGGGCCAAGGGTATAGTTCAGTGGTAGAGTGCTTACTTAGTATGTACAAGGCCAGCACCTGCACTGAAACAAAAACAGTTATAAGGCTCTTTGCTGGTTAACTGGAGATAAAAGTCTCATAAACTTTCCTGCCTGGACTGGCTTCAAACTTTGATCCTCAGATCTCTGCCTCCTGGAGTAGCTAGGATTACAGACCAGAGTCACTGGCACTGAGCAAATTCTTACAGCAGAAATATCCAGAAGAATTACAAAAATAAATTGGGATAACTTTTATATGAAATCATGAAAGAAGAAATGATAAAGAGGATGTTCTGTTCATAACAAATCTAAAGGTAAAATAAAGCAGTTCAACAGCCTACTGCGTAAAATGTGGCAAAAGCACAAGAGGTGAGGTGAGTATAGCCTTCATTCTTCACTGTGTGTGTGTGCACATGCGTGCTCCCTTTTGTTTTCAAAGCTAGTACTCTAGCACACACACACACACACACACACACACACACACACACACACACACACACACACACACACACACCCTTTCTGGCTTTTTGGTGTTTAATACGAGATAAGAGTCCTTGGGACTTTCTTGCCTAGACTGGCTTCAAACTTCAATAAGCAGGTCTAAGCCTCTTGAGTTGCTAGGATTGTAAGTGTAAGCCAGTGGTGCCTGGCTTACCTTCACTGTTTTTTCTTATTTCCTAAGATATGAGTAATATAGAATCCAGAAAATATTTTCTCCATTCTTTGAGAAAGCTTCTAATTTGGGTGTGTTCTCCCTAATGGCCTTATCTACTAGTTTTAGCTAATATTTGTACTTATCTGTTATTGCCCAGTGTTGCTTTTTGGTTTATATTCACACCAAAGACTACTTAAAGTAAGAGGAGAATGAGATGCAGTTTAAGACATGAAAGAAGAGATGAAACAGTTACCTCTCCCAGGCCTTCTAGTGCTCGCAATATAACCAGGGTTAAAACCCCTAAATCCGCAGCCAGGGGAGTGAACAGAGTGAAGATGGCAGTGCCTAGGATCCCAAATCCCAGCAGCAGTTTCCCGCCTACTCTGCTGGCAGCATATCCTCCAGGAATCTGTGTGATGATGTAGCCATAAAAAAAGGAGCCGAGAATCCATCCTTGAGTTTCTGCATCCCAGTGATACCTTTTACCCTGTGAAATGCAGAAAGAAATGAAACCTGAGACCTGCCTAAGCAGCCCCTTTCTCTCTGGGGGTGTAGTGCAAGTAAGGGAAATTGGCAACCGCTGTTCTGAATTCTAGTAGGTGGGTGAATCCCTGTAACACAGACATGTAGTTCTAGAAGTGAGCCGACAGAACTGAAAGTTACGCATTTCAGAAAAGTTTATTACTTTATAGTACTAGCCTAGAGGATGACCTGTCCCAGTTTGTAGCAACTCTGACCAAGGAGATTTAAAAAAGAAACAGGCTTGACATGAAGAGCTATTAAACAAACTATTTAAGGCAAGCTTTAGAACCAAACCTAGGTTTAAACCTCCCTTTATTATGGATGTATAATCTAGAAAGACTAAATAAAACAAGGTCTGATACATAGTAGAACCACCTTTAAAGGTCATAAGTTTGGGAGAAATTGGATACTGTGTGTCATTCAACAACATTATTAATGTTAACTACAGCAAAATAAAACATTTAGTGTAAAACAATCAATTCTATTTCTTTTCTTTTCATCGGAGTTTGGGACTTGAACTTGGTAACTGATGCTTCCACTCATAGGCGAGTGCTCTACTACCTGAACCATACCTCTAACCTCTGCAACACTCAATTCTATAAACATGACCACACATCTGTCAATACCACTCTAACATGAGGCAGATAAAATGCTTTAAGAAGCTCATGTTAGGTATATATAATGTTGGAAAAGAATGTCCTAAGAAATTTACCAATTTTTATTTCCCATCTTGCAGCTAAGATTAAATTGTCCTGCAACTGTAACTGTGTAATTGAAACATACTAGTAAATAATGGTCGTGTTAAACTATTTTTTATCGGAATAGGAATGTGGCTTAGGAGTAAAGTGTTTGCCTTGAGTGCACAAAGCTCTGGGTTTGATTCCTCAGCACCACATAAACAGAAAAAAGGCCAGGAAGTGGCGCTGTGGCTCCAGTTGTAGAGCGTTAGGCCTTGAGCAAAAGAAGCTCAGGGACAGTGCCCAGGCCCTGAGTTCAGGCCCCAGCACTGACAAAATAATAATAAAGACTACTTAGAGAAACATTTAAAACAATCAAATTGTGTGATAGGCCAAAGAAGTTATTTTCCAGATTCTCTTCAGATATGCTTAGAGCAGCAGTATCTATAGCTGCAAATTGCCATTCAGCCAGTTATCGAGGAAAGCACTAAAATTCGTAGTACAGGCACAAATAAATGTTCCCTTTTCTGTCAGATAAGGAAGCACTTACTTGGAAGTATTTTATGATTAATCAAGATGGTGGGTTTAAAGGGTGGCACCTACCGTTCGGTTGTGAAGGACTTTTATCATGGCACTGTGCTCGGCACACTCCTGGGAAGTTCGATTGTCTGCTGTGGTTGTATTTGAATCTACCATATCCACCAGTGCAACACTCAGATTCACACGTAATGCATAGAGGACGAAGAAACCAAAAAAGGACAAAACCGCTAAGTTGTAACGAGCAGAACAGCATACTGGGGCTGAAATAAAGACCCAGGAGAAAAAGTCCATTCAAAGAGTAATTATATGTCTACATCATAAAAAGGACATTAAAAACGTTAAACTGTATTATAAAGGTGATGTGTGAAAGTTACATAAGTCGGGCTGGGGATATAGCCTAGTGGCAAGAGTGCCTGCCTCGGATACACGAGGCCCTAGGTTCGATTCCCCAGCACCACATATACAGAAAACGGCCAGAAGCGGCGCTGTGGCTCAAGTGGCGGAGTGCTAGCCTTGAGCGGGAAGAAGCCAGGGACAGTGCTCAGGCCCGGAGTCCAAGGCCCAGGACTGGCCAAAAAAAAAAAAAAAAAAAAAAAAAAAAAAGAAAGTTACATAAGTCAGGTAAAGAGTATGTTTCTTTCTTTCTTTCTTTCTTTCTTTTTTTTTGAGATTCCACATGAGCTGGGAATGTGGCTTAGTGGTAGAGCGCTTGCCTAGCATGCATGAAGCCCTGGGTTCCATTCCTCAGGACCACATACACAGAAAAAGCCAGAAGTGGCGCTGTGGCACAAGTGGTTGAGTGCTAGCCTTGAGCAAAAGAAGCTGAGGGACAGTGCCCAGGCCCTGAGTTCAAGCCCCAGGATTGGCAAATAAAAAAGAAGAAGAAAAAAAGAGATTCCACATGAGAAGTGAACTTCTCTTTATTAAATTTTTTAAAAAAATTTATTTATTAATTGAACACAAATTTTTTTGACAAGGTGTTGTGCAAAAAGGGTACAGTTACATAGTAGGGCAGTGTGTACATTTCTTGTGATATCTTACGCCCTGTTTTTCTTTCCCTTCTCTAGGTCAGGTAGACATATATTCAATACACACAGTGTACCAAGAACATATACAGTAGCCACGTGGCCAAGCCCAAGAAAATTTGCCTAGGGCTTTATCTTTATTAAATTTTTAACTGTTATTATAAAGGTCATGTACAGAAAGGTTACAGTTAAATAAGTCAGGCAATTAGTACAATTCTTTTTGGAAAACATTAACTCCTTCCCTTGCTCTCAGTTTTTCCCTCCCATCCCCACCTACAAGTTGTACTTTCAATACAGTGTCTAGTACCACTGCTGCATTTTTCCCTCCAATTCTGTGAAAAAGGTCATTTTTAAAAATAGCACATGGGATAGGAATGTGGCTTTGGTAGAGTGCTTGCTAGCATGGATGAGGCCCTGGGTATTGATTCCTCAGCACCACATGAACAGAAAAGGCAGGAAGTGGTGCTGTGGCTCAAGTGGTAGAGTGCTAGCCTTGAGCAAAAAGAGGAAGCTAGGGACAGTGCTCAGGCCCTGAGTGCAAGCCCCAAGACCAGCAAAAAAAAAAAAAAAGCACACAGACAAATTAACAGACATGAAGATTTTCTAGTTAAGCATAACTGAAATGATTTGTCAAAGAGAATTTGTTCCTTGTATCTAGTTTTGATATAAATGTAAAACATAGGATCCTGAATTCTAACAGTTCATTAAGACAGGTAGAGTACAGCCAGGCACCAGTGGCTCATGCCTGTGATTTCAGCTACTCAGAAGGCTGAGATCTGAGGATTGCAGTTGGAGGCCAACCTGGGAAGAAAAGTCCCTGTGAGACTCTTATCTCCAATTAAACACTCCAAGCCTGGAAG
Source organism: Perognathus longimembris pacificus (assembly GCF_023159225.1). Lineage (NCBI taxonomy): Eukaryota > Metazoa > Chordata > Mammalia > Rodentia > Heteromyidae > Perognathus > Perognathus longimembris. The sequence goes on along the minus strand of NC_063169.1, from coordinate 8,858,207 downwards.
TGGCACTTGGTACTCCAAGTGGGACTCAAACCCATGTCCCTCCAGAGGCTACCACGCAGATACAGTCTCAAGCAAAGATGGATTTATCGGGGAAGTACAAAGCGAACTGACCGGCCAGGGATGCAGCACAGACTTGAGAACTGAAACTGTGATTCCCTAACAGTCCTGGAACTGGGGTTTATAAAGGTAAAAGAACTGCAAATTAGGGCTGGGAATATGGTCTAGTGGCAAAAGAGCTTGCCTTGTATACATGAAACCCTGGGTTCGATTCCCCAGCACCACATATATAGAAAATGGCCAGAAGTGGCGCTGTGGCTCAAGTGGCAGAGTGCTAGCCTTGAGCAAAAAGAAGCCAGGGACAGTGCTCAGGCCCTAAGTCCAAGGCTCAGGACTAGCAGAAAAAAAAGAAAAAAAAAGAACTGTAAATTACATACAACATTTAACTTTTAACAACTGCACATATATTTTATTAGGTTACAGCAGTGAAACCTTTTTAACATTTTAACACTGAAACTTGGAAGTGGCTCAAGTGGTAGAGGGCTAGCCTTGAACACAAAGAGGGTCAGGGCCCAGTGCCCAAGCCCCACAACCAAAATAATCAGAAATGTTTATGAGACTCTTATCTGCAATTAATCACCAAAAAGCCAGAAGTGGATCTATGGAGCATTTGCCTTAAGTAACAAGCTCAGGGGCCTTGAGTTCTAGATCCAGGCCCAGCATACATATATATGAAAAAGCAAAAGTAGAACTGTGGCTCATGTGGTAGAGCATCAGCCTTGAGCAAATAAGCCAAGGGACAGCACCCAGGTCCGAGCTCAAGCCCCAGTAGCAGCACAAAATAAACAAACAACCTCCTCAGGAAACAATGACAGAAGAATAAGGCACACAGACTCTCTTTTTCTCTGGAGGTACTGGAGTTTGAACTCAGAATGTCCCAACAAAACTCCTCTTGATAAATTTCTTACCTTCACCATCCTCAGTGGCTTGGTTTAAATCAGAAGTCATGATTAATACTTAAGGCTGTCCTAAATGAAATTCATTTAAGAATCCAGAAGAAAACCTCAGAATTTATGACAGTTGCAGCACCAATGGCAGTTACTCAGTGGCTATCATGCTTAAAGGGCCCACAGTGCACAGGGAAATGGAGAAAGCAAGAGGAAGTGGGAAGAGGGAGCACGTGAGAAGAGGGTTTGACTCAATCTTCACTCTAAGTGTAGGCGTATGCAAGGATTTTTTTCTTCTTTTATTGAGTTGTAGAACTGGAGAAAGATGTGTATTCAGGACACTAACTGAGGGCAATCAAGCTTAGTGATGAGGAGAAACTGGTTAATTCAGGGTGTATAAACCTTTAAATGTGGTCAATACTGTGTGGTAAATAATCTGTTTAAAGATACATACACTTGGGCTAGGGGATTCAGCTTAGTGGTAGAGTGCTCACCTACCACTCACAAGACTCAATCCCTAGTCCAAAGTAAAAAAAAAAAAAAGTACCTATTTCATTAGGCATGACAATTAAATATAAACCTTTTTTTTTCTTTTGGCTGTATTGGGCTTTGACCGCAAGGCCTTACACTTGTTAGGCAAGCACTCTACCACTTTAGCCATGCTTATAGTACTGAAATCAATTATGTATATATGAAAATATGTGCACATTTATCTGCTAATGACAATATCATGTGTTTTTCATGTACTCAATAAATTGCTTTCAATTATCTCAAATAACATATGTTTTCCCGAGTACAATGGTGGTCTTAGTCTGAATTCTAATTGCAGTGATTCAGATGGAAACACTAAATAATACTTTAGTACAAATTAATATACTATGATCCCACTCACTTTTTTTGGGGGGACCACAGTACTGGGACTTGAAATCAGAGCTTCAAGTTCTTGCATGGCTTTTTTAGCTCAAGGTTGGTGCTCTACCACTTGAGCTACATCTCCAGTTTGGGCTTTTTATTTTTTTGCCAGTCCTGGTACTTGAACTCAGGGCCTGAACACTGTTCCTGGCTTCTTTTTCCTTAAGGTTAGTACTTTACCACTTGAGCCACAGTGCCACTTCTGGCTTTTTCTATATATGTGGTGCTGAGGAATTGAACCCAGGGCTTCATGTATATGAGGCAAGCATTCTACCACTAGGCCAACTTCCCAGCCCTGAACTTTTTTTTTTTTTTAATAGAGCTACATATCAAGACTGTCTTAAAAACCAAAACCCAAACCAAGAAACCTTTGTTTGCTATGTGGCGTTTACTGAAGAGAAGAGACAAATGTGAATGGGGAATGTAGACTGAAGATCACTTAGACATTTGTAGCTATCCAGGCTAAGATATGAAGATGGCTTAAATGATGGCATGAGCAAAGGCAGTAGAGAGAAGTGGACAGATCGGATCTGTGTCATGTCAGAATTACCAGACTTAATCTAAATGCTAGGTGAGAGAGTAAGAGGGAGGAATAAGTTACTAGCAATTTGCTTAATGTAAACAACTTCATGTTGTTACTCCGATGGCAATTGTATTCTCATTTTCCTTTCTGTTTTTTTTTCCCTGAAGTTACCTTCTTTCTCACTATTAGTTTCTTCTCAAGTGATGCTTGATTTGGACTATATTTTCTTTTCTTTCCCTTCCTGTTTCTCTTCCTTCCTATCTTTCCATTTTTGTCTTATTCAAGACTGGGACTACAATCTCTCCTCTCTCCTTCCTCTCTGTGTCCTCTTCTTTTTCTCCTCCCCCCGCCCCCCCCCCCCCTCGGCCTTCTCTCTCTCTCTTCCCTGGGGCTTGAACTTAGGGCCTGGGCATTACCACTTAAGCTTTCTTTTGCTCAAGACTGGGACTCTTGTGGTTGGAGGCATGGCTCAGTTGGCAGAGAGCTAGCCAATGAGTGGGCACTAAGTATTGAAGAGCCAGACTAAAGCCGTTTTGAAGTCAGGCCCCACTTTACTACGCAAACCTGAGATAAGCAGGCCCTGTGAGACAAACCCAGGATACTCCCTGCTTCTAACTGCCTGGGAATGCTTAACTCTAATCACCCGGGAATGTCTCTAGCCCTGAGAACACCTGATGGCTGTAACTTTGTATTTTGCCTTTATAAGCTCTGTGCAATCGCAGCTCGGGGCTTCCTCCTAACCGCCACTGTGTCAGTGGGTAGGATGAGGCCCGACCTGCAGCTCGCCTGAATAAAGCCTAGCTTTTGCATTTCGGAATGTCTGGCTCTTGGTGGTTTTCTTGGGGGCCGTCTTGTGACTTGGGCATAACAGTATGAATCCTGGTCTCAGACCAAAATAAAGACTGAGCCCTTACCACTTTAACCACACCAGTACTTTACTTGCGGCTTTTCAGTGGTTATAAGAGTCTCATGGACTTTCCTGGGCTAAGCCACTGGCACTGCCTTTTTCCTTTAATAAAATTCTTTTTTTGGTGTCGTGCTTGGGTTTGAATATCGGGCCATGGTCTAGCTGGGAAGGGGTGCTACCACTGGAGCCATGCCTCCAGTCCTATGATATAATTCTGTGTGAATAGGATGTGGGGCTAGAGGCTTGGGAAATAAAGAGAAGTGAGTAAAATGATTTCAAATCATTACTGACATGAGTTAAAAAAAAAATTGAGGGCTGGGAATGTGGCCTAGGGGTAGAGGGCTTGCCTAGCATGCATGAAGCCTTGGGTTTGATTCCTCAGCACCACATATATGAGAAAAGCCAGAAGTGGCACCATGACTCAAGTGGTAGAGTGCTAGCATTGAGCAAAAGAAGCTCAGGAACAGTGCCCAGGCCCTGAGTTCAAGCCTCAGGACTGGCCAAGAAAAAAAAGTTGAACTAGAAGTTACAGATCAGCCACTTTATGTCTAGGGGCAGTCAACAATCAGAAAACAAAAGGTCTACAAAAATGTCATAGATACATGACTAGGAAGTTTTAAGAAATAATAAAAAAAAGTTACTAGCTTTATAATAATGGTTATGACTACAAATTTAGCCAGATTTTATTTCCAGAAAGTAGGAGAGTAAAATGTGCCTGTGAATTTGGACAGACTTTGAAATTGATCCAACAAAAGCAAACTTGCATGACCAAGAGAACTCTCACTGTGCACCTACCACAAGTTCAAAGCAAAAGCAAGCTCACATAACGACCAGAGCATCAATCAAAATAAACATCAGCTCTGAGAATGTTCTTTAAGCTTCGGTATGTGAAGTGGGTGGAACTGAAAGAGCGCAGGCTAATATTGGAGTGAAGCAGTCCTGGGAATGAAGCTCTGCTCTCTGTTCATCACCAGGGGTGGGTCTTTGCAGAGGTTACTTTATTTTCATTCTCAGGATTTTTACCTCTCTTTTTTTTTCTTTTCTGGGGGAACTCTGGGCCTGGGCAGTGTCCTGGAGCCTCTTTGTGCTCAAGGCTAGCACTCTACCACTTGAGCTGTAGTGGCACTTCTGGATTTTTCTGAGTAGTTTACTGGAGATAAGAGTCTCAAAGATTCTTCTGCCTGGGCTGGCTTTGAACTGAGATAATCAGATCTCTGTCTCCTGAGTAGCTAGGATTACAGGTGTGAGCCACTAGTGCCCAGCTTCACCTCTAATTTTAATTTTAAAAAATTAGTGAGTTAATTATTATTATTTTTTGTGCTGGTACTGGGGCTTGGACTCAGGACCTGGATGCTATCCATTAGCTTTTTCTGCTGTAGACTGGCAGTCTACCACTTGAGCCATACGTGCATATCTAGTCTTTTGCTGATTAACTGGAAATAAGAGCCTTACACTTTTCTGCTCAGGCTAGCTTTGAACTGAGACCCTGAGGTCTCACCTCCTGAGTAGCTAGGATTACAGGTGTGAGCCACCAGAGCCAGCTCAAGGAGTCATCTTCTCACAATCAACTCCCCAGGCAATGCGGGATTGAGCAAAATGCCATAGGACATTACAATGAGCACTCAATAAAAGTCAATTCCTGTTCTTTTTTTTTTTTTTTTGCCAGTCCTGGGCCTTGGACTCAGGGCCTGAGCACTGTCCCTGGCTTCTTTTTGCTCAAGGCTAGCACTCTGCCACTTGAGCCACAGCGCCACTTCTGGCCATTTTCTATATATGTGGTGCTGGGGAACTGAACCCAGGGCTTCATGTATACTATACAAGGCAAGCACTTTTTGCCACTAGGCCATATCCCCAGCCCCAATTACTGTTCTTTTTGTTGTTGTTGTTGTTCCAGATGAAATTTTCCCAGTAGTAAGATAAAGTGCTACATATTGGGGCCTGGATAGTTGGTGGGGGTGGTCAGGGAAGGTGGAGGAGAAAGACCTGTGTCTTCCGGGGTGAGCAGGAAGTCACCTACCAGGTCACAAGAGGAAGAGCCATGGAAGCCAGAAAGAAGCATGGAAAGAAGAAAGGTAAACACTGGGAGAGGAGGAAACTTGAAGGGATCAGCAGTGGCTACATCGGGACTAGATCAATTCCAGGAATTTCCACCACTGGCATGGGAGCAGGTACCGAGTTTCATAACTCAGTACAACAACTCAGCTCGCAGTTATTGAGTATTTTCTAAGTGCTCAGTTCCAGGTGAAATATTTTGCCTGTGTAATAGCGATTATGAAGAGTACAGGTAAAGTGCTTAGAATACTGTCTTTTCTGGTTATTAGAAGCTGAGGTTGTTGCTTACTGGTGAGGAACTGGTGTTTGCGTGGCATGAGGTTTCAGGGAAAGAGGATGAGGTGGGCAGATACCCGTATGAACTGGGGGGAACAGCCTGCTCCACGCTAACTGCAAGAGCTGGGTGTCCTGTCTGTCGGTGCTACAAGAGGGGCTGCGCCAGTAGAGAGCTGGCACCGAGGTGAGTGTGATAATACAGCAGGAGTTAGTATTTAGAGAATTGGTTGGACTGCAATTCTGTGTGTGTGTGTAATACTGGGGCTTGAACTCAGGGCCTGGGTACTGTTCCTGAGCTTTTCTGCTCAAGGCTAGCACTGTACCAGCGCCACTGCTGGCTTTTCAGGGGCTGATTTATACATGTTCCTGTGTGAACTTAGGCCCCAGGTCAGGCATAAGCCACCCCTGGCTGGCTTAGGACTGTACTTCTAACTCAAGGTAGTGAAACGGAGGATTAGTAGTTTAGGAAAATACATACTGGAGCATAAAAGTTATGTGAAGCAGAAACTTCTTTCCCCTGCTGTGTATTTGCTGTGCCTACAGCAGTATCAGCTGTGTAAACATTTTGGGGCTGAAAAGTAGAAAGGTGGTTCCTGGTAGAGGCAACAAGTCTACCTACTTTATAAACAGAACTATAATCTCATCAGACCTCTGGATCCATCAATCACCCATTCACAGTAAATATATTACCAAAAAAAGAATTTTTTTCAATGACTAAAATTGTAAGAAAAAAGGAGAGAGAAGGAATTATCTACTCCTCTTTATCCTCACCCTTTTCGGGGGGGGGGGTGAGGGGAAGTACTTTTTCTTTTTTTTTTTTTTGCCAGTCCTAGGGCTTGAACTCAGAGCCTGGGCACTGTCCTTGAGCCACTTTGTGCTCAAGTCAAGAACTCTACCACTTGAGCCACAGCGCCACTTATGGCTGTTTCTAAGTAGTTTATTGGAGAAAAGAGTCTCACAGACTTTTCTGCCGGGGCTGGCTTTGAACTGTGATCTTCAGATTTCAGCCTCCTAAATAGCTAGGATTACAGGTGTGAGCCACCAGGGCCCAGTGGAAATACTGTTATGGCATTTATTTACTTATTTTTGCTAGTCCTGGGCCTTGAACTCAGAGCCTGAGCACTGTCCCTGGCTTCTTTTTGCTCAAGGCTAGTACTCTGCCACTTGAGCCACAGCGCCACTTCTGGCTGTTTCCTATATATGTGGTGCTGGGGAATTGAACCCAGGGCTTCATGTATACGAGGCAAGCACTCTACCACTAGGCCATATTCCCAGCCCCTGTTATGGCATTTTGAGTTCAGGTCCTCAAGCTTATTGGCTTGTGAGCTTGGCTATTACTCTACTACTCCAGTCATGCTCCAAGTCCAGCTTCTTGTCATTTTGGTTTGTTTTTTGGCCAGTCCTGGGCCTTGAACTCAGGGCCTGAGCACTGTCCCTGGCTTCTTTTTGGTCAAGGCTAGCACTCTGCCACTTGAGCCACAGTGTCACTTCTGGCCATTTTCCATATATGTGGTGCTGAGGAATCGAACCCAGGGCCTCATGTATACGAGGCAAGCACTCTTGCCACTAGGCCATATTCCCAGCCCCCTTCTTGTCATTTTGGAAATAGAGCCTAGTAGACCCTTCTGCTCAGGCTGGCTTCTTAGCTTACTGAGTAGCTAGGATTATAGGCATGAACCACCAATGCTTTAATCCTTTCTTCAAGGGATTAGAAGATATTTAAAGGCTGAGCTTGGTGGTAGTGACTGTAATCCCAGTTAAGAAGGGAGGTAGAGCTGGGAGCTGGTGGATCATACCTGTAATCCTAGCTCCTTAGGAGGCTGAGATGAGGATTACAGCTCAAAGCCACAAAAATCTGCAAGTAGGTGCTCCCTTCGGCAGCACATATACTAAAATTGGAACGATACAGAGAAGATTAGCATGGCCCCTGCACAAGGATGACACGCAAATTCGTGAAGCGTTCCATAAAAAAAAAATCTGGAAGTAGAGCTGTGGTTCAAGTGGTAGAGTGCTTGCTAGCTGTAAGTACAAAAGCTCAAGGACAGCACGCAGGCCTGGAGTTCAAGGCCCAGGACTGGTGAAGGAAGGAAGGAAGGAAGGAAGGAAGGGAGGGAGGGAGGGAGGGAGGGAGGGAGGGAAGGAGGGAGGGAGGGAGGGAAGAAGGGAAGGAAGGAAGGAAATAGAAGTAGGAAGATTGCCATTCAAGGCTGGCCCTAGGCAAAAGCATGAGATACTATCTAAAAACTAAAAGCAAAAAAGACTTGTAGCATGATTCAAGTGATAGAGTCCTTGTCTAGCAATCATGGGGCCCTAAGCAGAAAAAAAAGAGAAAATCCCAGGACTGCTCCTTCTCCCTCCCCAAAAAGATACTTAGGAACAATTTCAAGTAATTAAAGGGAAAGGACATTATGGGTCTCCTGACACAAACAAATTACAAAAAAATTATGACACTCAGGGAAATATGAACACTCACTAGGGATATGATAAGGAGTATTTTCATTTATGGGGAGAATGGCACCATTATTGTATTTAGAAAGTGACCTTACTGGGCACTGGTGGCTCATACCTGTAATCCTTGCAACTTGAGGCTGAGATTTGAGGATTGCTGTTCAAAGCCAGCCAGGGCAGGAAAGTCTGTGAGACTTATCTTTGATTAACCACCAGAAAGCCAGAAATGGAGCTCAAAGTGGTAAGAGTGCTAGCCTTGGGCAGAAAAGCTCAGGAGCAGTGCCCAGACTGAGTTTAAGTCCCACAACCAAAAAGAAAACTGTTGTTCACCAAGAAGGCCACCGAGACTCAGATGTTCCGAAATGCAAAGCAAGGCTTTATTCAAGCGAGCTGCAACTCAGGCCTCGTCCTACCCACCGACACAGCAGAGGTTAGGAGGAAGCCTCGAGCTGTGATTACACAGAGCTTATAAAGGCAAAAACAAAGTTACAGCACCAGGTGTTCAAGCAAGCAAGATTACGGGGACAAATCTGATTGGCTCAGGGCTCGAGGCATTCTAGGGGCGGTTAGAGTTAAGCATTCCCAGGCAATTAAGAGTTCTTGACCAGCTGGGCCCTAATAAGCTTGCCCTGGGTTTGCTCATAATGGGGGCTGCCTGAAAATAGGGTACTCTACTCTTCATTCGCCCTTCATTCCCCCCTTCTGATAGGTAGCTCGAGAAGCAATCGTGGTTCTCCTTGCTTAGTTTGATTCTGACTGAGAATCGGTAGGGATGGATTGGTATTGTGCCCGCAATACCGTAAGCCGTCGGTGGCACCTTACTCAGCTGGCAGTGGGCGTGGTTCAGGAGGAGGTCCAGTCTAAAGGGCCTCTAGCTTGAGCCAGATCTCTTGGTGGACTTGCCATAGGGCTCTGAGGGGGCCATCACACAAGTCCCCTAGCCCTGCAGATACAGGTACAGATAAACATAGTTTACACCAAAGCCCCAATTCTGACCCTATTTATATTATAGCCAATTTGATTACATACCAACTTTACCATTTGTTACATACTCACTTTAGGGATTGTCTTTCTCACTTTTAACATGCCAAAACCTTTTAATCTAAAGGAAACATTTTTGTTTTCTCTCTTAAATCTTTCCTTATACAGTTTTATAATCTGTGTCTTATAAAATTTAACATATCCCCACTCACACTATCTTCTACTTCCTCACACCATCAGTGACTTGCTGGAACATTCTGTGACAATTTACTTTTTAAATCCCTTTCTTATCCAGAGGAAACCATTTCTCTATCCCTTTCTCCAAGGCTTTCTATACTAACCTTCCTCTTTACATTTCCTGGGGCTTCTTTGCTGCTAGAGTTTTAAACTGTCTACATTTTCCGGTTTATCTCAACTACATCAAGGCAATTTACTGTGACTCCACCCACAGGCTGCTCCTAAGAAGTCAGACCAGACCCAACTATCATAAGCCAACTATTCTATATCTATATTCCATATCTATATTCTGTATCATGAACCAACTATTCTAGAGTGGATTTCCCTAGTTTCCAGTTCCTCCAAGTGCCTAAGGTTGGCCAGTGGCATCTGCAGATCCACCCCTAGGAGGGCTCCATGAAGATGCCCCCGGCAGTTTAAAAATCTCGGTCCAGTTACCTTGGTATCTGGCACACCTGATAGCAGTTACCTCCCTCTCTTCTGAGGTCACACCCTAATCCATCTGGACACATTTTAATACTCTTGGACATACCTCCCACCCCAGGCATTGCCTGGAAGTGACTCTCCAGTCTGTCATACATGCTTTGAATTTAGCAGCAGGCCAGTCTGCTTGAAAATTTCTTACAATATCCAATTTTCTTAATAGAGCTAGTTAACTCCAGTCAACTCAAGAATGTAGTTTTAGGCTGGGGATATGGCCTAGTGGCAAGAGTGCCTGCCTCATATATATGAGGCCCTGGGTTTGATTCCCCAGCACCACATATACAGAAAATGGCCAGAAGTGGCGCTGTGGCTCAAGTGGCAGAGTGCTAGCCTTGAGCAAAAAGAAGCCAGGGACAGTGCTCAGGCCCTGAGTCCAAGCCCCAGGACTGGCCAAAAAAAAAAAAAAAAAAAAAAAAAAGAATGTAGTTTTAGCAGATCCAAAGCACTTTCCAGCAGAAATCAGAAATCAGCTGCATGTGATAAGAGTCCCATCTGAAGATGTAGATTCTTACAGATGACTGTTAAGACTTTCCTTGATCCTCACTCAAATGCAATGGGCATTGGGGCTGGGAATATGGTCTAGTGGCAAGAGTGCTTGCCTCGTATACATGAAGCCCTGAGTTCGATTCCCCAGCACCACATATATATAGAAAATGGCCAGAAGTGGCGCTGTGGCTCAAGTGGCAGAGCGCTAGCCTTGAGCAAAAATGAAGCCAGGGTCAGTGCTCAGGCCTGAGTCCAAGGCCCACAACTGGCAAAACAAAAACAAACAATCAAATGCAATGGGCAGGGGCCATGGTGGTGTCAGGCAGCAGTGGCTCCCAGTGGTTCCAGTAGAACTTTCTCCATAGACTGGTTAGAGAAGCTTAACCTAAGTTAACCTAAAGCCTAACTTTAGTCAAATTTCCTAGTATTTCCTGATTCCTTCTTAAGCACACTAGCTTTTACAGGCTGGCACATTACTGAAAGTCAAGACAGCTTTAGGCAATCAATGGCCCTTGGGTCATTTTGCCAGGGCAATAAGTTTAAATCAGATATTTCCAATAAGGCTAGGATTCTTTTTTTTTTTAAAGCTAACATAGGCCGCTTGGCCTGTAACCATTTCTCACAAGTGCAGTCTCTGTATACTGTTACCTCTGTTTTCCATGCCTCTAGTTTATCCTGCCTCATCTTCACAAAAACAACTCTGGTCCCTTGGTCCTAAAAGGGGAGGCTGATGGGCAAAGATCATCCATCTTCTATAACTTCTTCAGGCTGACTCAGGGGCGTTGACCTTACCTAGCCAGGAACCTATAACCTTAGTCTACTTTACCAAGGGGCTTCAGGATCAGATGTCCATTAGGAGCTTTACTCCAAACTGGAAATTACATTCAACATTTTAACTTTCAACTATACAGACTTCTTTTTGGCTACCTCAGTGTAGCCTTTTTTTTTTTTTTTTTTGCCAGTCCTGGGGCTTGAACTCAGGGCCTGAGCACTGTCCCTGGCTTCTTTTTGCTCAAGGCTAGCACTCTGCCACTTGAGCCACAGCGCCACTTCTGGCCATTTTCTGTATACGTGGTGCTGGGGAATCGAACCCTGGGCTTCAAGTATATGAGGCAAGCGCTCTTGCCACTAAGGCCATATCCCAAGCCCCTCAGTGTAGCCTTTTAACATTCTAGTTTGTAAAAGCTTTTTCCTGACTGGCTGGGGAACTGATCTCTGATAACTTAACAGATCTCAGTAAGGACACAATCTCAGGTCTACAAGCTTTCTTTCCTGAACAGATGTATCAGCTTAAAATTCTCACTGCCAGTCAGAGCTTTGAGTAGATGCGGGGGTTGGGATTTTAAACTCTCCTCTCATTTGACAAACTTACCCTTACTACACACTATCACAGATGACTGGCAAGTTCCTGCCCAGTAGACAGTCATGGGCATTAGAAAGGCATGCTTACCAACTATTCTTCTAGGACTTCCCGGCTTTGATCAACTTTTGAAAGGCCAAACGGGAGTGACTCTAGGATCTGACACCATCTCTGCCATCCAAGCAGTGGCTTACTGCCTCTGGATGCTCCATCACTTTTGTCCCAGGAGGAGTGACTTTCCACTGGACTTGGACTCAGGGCCTGAGCGCTGTCCCCCAGCTCTCCAGCTCAAGACTAGCACCCTACCACTTTGAGCTCCACACAACTCCGTTCCCAGCACTCTGCTGGCTGATTAGAGACAAGTCTCTCACAGGGACCTTTCTCTGCCCGGGCTGGCTTCGAAATGCAGATTTCAGATCAGTGAGTCTTATAAGAGGCCATTTTACTCCAATTAAAGGCCAAACAGGGTGGTCCACACAGAAGTAGTTTTTAAGCATGCTCTTACCTGGAACTTATTAAGGGCCAGTATTAGATCCTGACAAACTTGTAGGAATCATCTGTGCTTCTCTGTGGGCCTGCTGGAAACGGTTACAAAAAACCTATAAAGAAGCTGGAATGGCAATTAAACATTTTGGTAGCCATAATTCTCCTTTTCTCACTTTGCAATAATTATTTAGGACAATTTTACTTCCAAATTTCTTATTTAGAAATGTATTCTTGATTTCCAAAGCCTTTTTAACCTAACACAACACTTTAGCTTTTATCTGCATTGGAAAAACTGAAGCTCACAGGCATTCTGAAACCAGGAGCCACCCTTTGCCTATGGGCTGCTTGTTTCAAAAGAGCCTCTTTTTTTTTTTTCTTCAGTCCCAGTTACTGCATGGCATGAAGACCTTTGAACTCAAATGACAATTTTTCCTTAATGCAAGAATTACAATTAGAAATACTTATCCATTCAGCTTTCCAATATATTAGTGAGAAACACTGGCCCATTTTGCCGTTTCTTCCTCCATACATAGAGTTAATGAGAGTTTACTTCTATCCCCATTAGTTTAATATATATATCCTTTTAAATCCAAATTTCTGACACTTAGCTCTGATTAAGCATTTTTGTAACTCTAGTTCCTCTTTAAAACAATGCAATAATCCTTTAAAGCAACTGGTAATGCCCAAACTTGATGACCATTTGAATTTAAACTTAAACTCACTCAATTTTACATCATATTAACAGTCTTGAACATGTTCACACTCACACATGCACACACATACATATTCAAAAGATCTTAAAGCGCGCAAAATAAACATCGGCCGTACATTTTCCAGTGGCAAGAGATATTTTTGCCAATCTTACTCCTGCAACACGCAAATTTTAAGACAAAACCTTTAATATATGATTTTAGCATTCTCCAGCCTCATTTTCCAGGGCTTGATAGTCTTAGTAAAACATTTTTACACTCATACTGAATGTGAGCTGTTGCCTGTACATCTTTCCAGTGAGCTATGCAGGTTTGACACAAAAGAGACTGTCGGACTTACAAACACAGAGACGACAGTGCTGCGTGGTGCGGTCACTCCCTGCCACCTGCGGATGGCTTGGGCTGGCCCCGTGTCTGCCCCTGTTGGCGGCTGCAGGTCAGGACTCAGGACTGATGCCTCTGTGCCCTGGGCTGCCGGCGCCAGGACTGGGTGGGCCCCTCCAGAGCGGAGGTCACAGCTGAAACATTTTCCTCAGAGTCCTCTTGTAACTGAGGTGGGGAGTATGGAGGGGGAAATATTTCCTCCTCCATGCTTCCTCCCTGGAGGACAGGTGGGCACAATTTCTTCTCTTCCCTCTTGGTTTCTCTCTTGTCACCCCGTGAATATTGGGGTAGGGGAAGGAGTGGAGGAGGGAGTCGGTAAGAAAGGCCAAACCCAAGCTGGAGCGTCCCTGTCAACTAGTTCCCTCCAGGTGTCTATATAAGGAATCTGTCGATTAGGCTTTGTAAAGTCCTGATCTTAACTATGTCAAGGCTCCCCTCAGGTGGCCAATTAGCTCTCTCAAGGGTGGGCCATTCTGACTTGCACAGGGTGATTTTCCTCCTTACGGGCCACACCTCGGTTCTGAGCTATCTCCTTGACCTCCCTCCAGTGAGCTAGGGTCAAATCTAGGGGGCTAGATGGAGGTCCCCAAGATAGAACATTACCCATAGCTCTGATCAGATGTTTAGTTCAAAAGGCTACAAAAAAACCAAACAATACAACACACAGGCCTGAGAATAAGAAAAGCTATGAGTTGGAGATCTCCTAGGTTGGCCCACAAACCTCCTCCTGCAAGCTAGAAGCAGCAGGAGCAGACCTAACTTGGCCCACAACCTCCCGCAAGGGTGTAGGAGGAGTGGACCCAAGTGGACCCAAGTAGTTGGAGATCTCCTAGGTTGGCCCACAAGCCTCCTCCTGCAAGCTAAGCAGCAGGAGCAGACCTAAGTTGGCCCACAACCTCCCACAAGGGTGCAGGAGGAGTGGACCCAAGTATCAAGGGTGGAGAGTCTGGGGCGTGCCCCAGTCTCCCTGGGATTGCCGAGTAAGTGCCGTCCGCTTCGACAACCCCTTCAAGAACGCCTTTAAGAAATAAGCAAAAGCAAAACAGACAAACAAACAGACAAATTACAGGACAAGACAAATGAACAGCGCTGTTTCCTTACCTTCGGAGTCTGGGGTCTCGGGGGTCTCTGGGGCGATCCTGGACAAGCCCCCAAATGTTGTGCCAAGTCGTGAAACAACCACCAAGAAGGCCACCGAGACTCAGACGTTTCGAAGTGCAAAAGCAAGGCAAGGCTTTATTCAAGCGAGCTGCAACTCGGGCCTCGTCCTACCCACCGACACAGGGGAGGTTAGGAGGAAGCCCCGAGCTGTGATTACACAGAGTTTATAAAGGCAAAACACAAAGTTACAGCAAACATGTGTTCAAGCAAGCAAGATTACAGGTACAAATCTGATTGGCTCAGGGCTGGAGGCATTCTAGGGGCGGTTAGAGTTAAGCATTCCCAGGCAATTAGAGTTCTTTTTTTTTTGGCCAGTCCTGGGCCTTGGACTCAGGGCCTGAGCACTGTCCCTGGCTTCTTCCCGCTCAAGGCTAGCACTCTGCCACTTGAGCCACAGCGCCCCTTCTGGCCGTTTTCTGTATATGTGGTGCTGGGGAATCGAACCTAGGGCCTCTTGTATCTGAGGCAGGCACTCTTGCTACTAGGCTATATCCCCAGCCCAACAATTAGAGTTCTTGATTGGCTGGGCCCTAATAAGCTTGCCCTGGGTTTGCTCATAATGGGGGCTACCTGAAAATGGGGTACTCTACTCTTCATTCCTCCCTTCACTATCCTTATCTTTTAGAGATATTCATGGAAATATTCTTGAAATTACACACTATCTGGGATTTGCTACATAGTAATCATGCATAAGAATAAAAGTAACAAAAATGGCCATGAAATCATAGTGTAAGCTGAGTACTAGTTAGATGGAGGCTCATTTTACACTTATTTCAATTAAAAAATAAACTTATCCATAAAAACCGAAGGTCCAAGCCAAACGTAGTGGCTCACTCTTGCAATCCTATTCAGGAGGCTGAGATCTGAGGGTAACAGTTCAAAGCCAGTTTGAGCAAGAAAGTCCTGTGAGACTCTTATCTCCAATTAACTACCAAAAAGCTGAAAGTTGAACTCCAATGGCCAGTCCTGAGTGAAAGAGTTAAGGGCCAGCACCCAGACCAACTTCAAACCCCAGTGCTGAGATAAAGAAAGCCATGGTTTTGGATGGGAAGTCAGTATGGGTAGTGTCAGGAACTGGAGGGTAGCAAGCCTCTGACGAAGCAGTGAGTAGAAAGGTGGCTCAGTCCACACACACACAGGGCAGAGGACAAGGAAGCCTATGGAAACATCAATGTGCAAGGAGTGTGAGGCATGTGAGATGTTACGGGGTTCGAGGGAGGGGATTCACCATCCCTCCAAGAGTCCACCACTCACAGACAGTCTCAAGCAAAAAGATGATGTGTTTGTTTTTGCCAAAACCAACAGGCGTGGACTCAGGTCCTGCACTGCCCCTGGCTTCTTTTTGCTCAAGGCTAGCACTCTGCCACTTGAGTCACAGCGCTACTTCTGGCTTTTTTTTTATATATGTGGTGCTGAGGAATCGAACCCAGGGCTTCATATGTATAGGAGGCAAGCACTTTTACCACTAGGCCACATTCCCAGGCCCCAAAAGATAGATTCATAGGGGAAGCATAAAGCGAACTGACCAGCCAGGATGCAGCTCAGACTTGGGAGATGACACTGGGACAGTGAAAAGTGGGCTGACTGGCCAGGAACACAGTGCAGACTAGGGAGCTGAAACCTGGGGCCCCGAGCAGTCCTCAAATTGGGGTTTATAAAGGTAAAAGTGTAGCACAGATGAAGGGGCTTGACGCGGGGGGTAGAGCAAGCAACAAAGTTAAGCAAGCCATTTACAGAAGCAGAATTTGGGGTCAGGTGGACCTAACCTACTCCCCCCAACATTTCTTATCATGTTTCCCTAATCAAAATGGAGTCAGCTCTGCTCCCTACGACATGAAAAATCTAATCATCTGAGACAGCAGTGGGGAATGGGGGTGGTATTTCCCCCAAAAGCCACTTACCCCCCCCTTTGGCAAGTTCTATCTCAAACTAAAAAAGTAAAGATGATAAAAATTTATTAAAAAGAAATAAGGCAGGAAAGGAGAGCTTGCAGCACAGACATACCACCGGGAGGGTCTCATCATGTTGACCACACTGGTCCTGGGGCTCCTACCATCGGGCACAACTGAACCCAGGGTTCTGAGAGGAGCAATCTGAAATGTCTTTGCGTTTTGTAAGGAGAGTCTGGCACCAGAGCTTGAGCTAAGGTCTATGAGCTGTTGCCTGGCTTTTCCCACTTATTGCTGGTGCTGCACCATTTTTTTTTTTTTTTTTTTGGCCAGTCCTGGGCCTTGGACTCAGGGCCTGAGCACTGTCCCTGGCTTCTTCCCGCTCAAGGCTAGCACTATGCCACTTGAGCCACGGCGCCGCTTCTGGCCGTTTTCTGTATATGTGGTGCTGGGGAAACGAACCTAGGGCCTCATGTATCCGAGGCAGGCACTCTTGCCACTAGGCTATATCCCCAGCCCCGGTGCTGCACCATTTGAGCCACACCTAGTCCAACATTTTGATGGTTCATTGGAAGAGTCTAGCAATCTTTTCTGCCTAGGCTAGCTTCAAACCCCAATCCTCATATCTCAGCCTCCTGAGTAGCTAGGATTATAGGCGTGGGCCACCCACTACGCCTTATCTTAGCATTGTCTTAGTATGCATTTATTGTGAAAGAGTTGGGGGCGGGAAGGGGGGGGTGTCAAGAGGAAAAAAGTCCTGGAAGGGCTTAATTCCCTTTTTGCCTTAAATTGTCTCTAGATTGCTTCAACTACCTAGTACATGATGAAGAATGCATAAATAAAATTGTCCTGCTGTTTTTCATAGGGAATAATGATAAGAAGTCTGAATGCATTTAGTAGACACAGCCATCCTAGATCTATCTACACAGCAAACTCATCAGGGCAGTCACAGATGTGGAAAGCAAGGATCTATGGAGCCCACTGTACTGAGTAGGGAGAGGCTGAGAGTGCACTGCCAGAGAGGCTGACCTTTGGAAAAGGAACAATTCTCTAGAGGAGAGTGGGAACTGAACTAACAAAACCCGTTAGCCTCAGTATCACATGGAAAAAAAATAATAAAAGATTTCCTAAGCCTGGTGCTGGTGGCTCACGCCTGTAATCCTAGCTACTCAAGAGGTTGAGATCTGAGAATGGTGCTTTGAAGCCAGCCCAGGCAGGAATGTCAGTGAGACTCTCATCTCCACTAAACTGAAAAGTGGGAAGCAGAATTATTTTTTGTTTGTTTGTTTGTTTTTTGCCGGTCCTGGGGCTTGGACTCAGGGCCTGAGCACTGTTCCTGGCTTCTTTTTTTGCTCAAGGCTAGCACTCTACTACTTAAGTCACAGCACCACTTCCGGCCTTTTCTATATCTGTGGTGCTGAGGAATAGAACCCAGGGCTTCATGTACACGAGGCAAGCACTTTGCTGCTAGGCCATATTCCCAGCCCAAACAGAACTATTTTTAAACGGTAAAGCACTAGCATTGAGCAAAAACAGCTCAGGGATAGCAACTAGACCCACCCTGAGTTTAAGCCCTTAGGACAAACACACAACAAAAAAGACATTTTTTTTTCCTATTTCAAATGGATAAAAGGAATTTTGTCTTAAAAAAGAGTAATATTTGGGCTGGGAATATGGCCTAGTGGTAAAGTGCTCGCCTCGTACACATGAAGCCCTGGGTTCGACTCCTCAGCACCACATATGTAGAAAAAGCCACAAGTGGTGCTGTGGCTCAAGTGGCAGTGCTAGCCTTGAACAAAAAGAAGCCAGGGACAGTGCTCAGGCCCAAGTTCAAGCCTCAAGACTGGCAAAAAACAAAACAAAACAAAAAAATAGTAATAGTCAACCAGCCTAAGAATAACTAATTCCTGATAAATCCTTATGTATGCCTAGTTTCCAAACTAACATTGAATTCCATTAACATGGACTCAGCATTACAACATAAGCCAGGGATGTTTTTCTTTATTCTGTTAGATGACTGTTCTCTACTAATACACTATACTGAAGTTAAGACTATTTTCACACACACATTTGTGAAAGTCAACACTTGCTAACTGAGCTGTGAATGTAAATCCTCCTCCTTTCAAGAGAAGAGTAAGGCAAACAAAAGAAAAAAGAAAACCAATGGAAGGAAAGCACAGGATGCATGGAAATTTCTTTAAAACCATGAAGAATCCCAGACTGCAATAGACCAACAATGAAAAATGGGGCCATCGTGTTTTAGCACCCATCATGTTCTGCACTCTAGAGAGTGCAAACTTCAAAAGAGCTTTGATGACAAGGATAGAAACTAACACTGGTTATGAGCGAGTGTTCTCAGCACCTCCGCTTGCTCTTCTTAATCCTCATAGTAACTCCATAGTAAGGGATATTATTTTTCCTAATTTATAGGTAAGCAAAGTACGCAGAGGTCAGGTGACATGTGAAAAGCCTACCTAACTAATTAGTGGAGCTGAGATGGGCAGGGAGGCATTTAGCCCCAAATCAATTGTCTTTCTTTCTTTCTTTTTTTTTTGGTGCTGGACCTGGGGCTTGAACTTAGGGCCAGGGTGCTGTCCTTGAGTTTTTGTGCTCAAGGCTAGCACTTTACCACTTGAGCTGCTGCTCTACTTCTGGATGCTGTCTTTAACACAAAGAAGTGTCTAAGAAGTGCTAAAGCTGATTTCTCCTACCATGAGTAAGCACAGCTTCAGTACAACAATATTTTGAATCAATAGAATTAATCAATCAAAAATGAAATACAAGATGTATATTATTCTTTCAGTTGGTGGAAACTGATAAATGAAGAATTTTTGTGTGTACAAGAAAAGGCTTCATAATTCCTTGTTCAATACTTACCCTCTTCTTATCTAAACTGGAAAAAAAGCTGCAGACCTGGTGGTCTTTATCACCATTAGGCTACCCTTCCCCCATTATACTGATATACAACTCTGAATTCCCCTGGACTCAGTGAAAGCAAATGACTGAGGAAACTATTGTTGGGTTTTGTCATATCAAAAGGAGAGGCATTAATTCTTAGCACTATGGAAATATAACTTTGCTCTTGTTTCCCAGTCCTATGGCTTGAACTCAGGGCTTGGGCTCTGTTCATGAGCTCTTTTGCTCAAGGCTAGTGCTCTTCCACTTTGAGACACAGCGGTGCTTCCAGTTTTTTTTTTTTTTTTTCAATTTTTATTATCAAACTGATGTACAGAGAGGTTATAGTTTCATACGTTAGGCATTGGATACAATTCTTGTACTGTTTGTTACCTTGTCCCTCATACCCCCCTCCTCCCTCCCCCTTACCCTTTCCCCAGCTGAGGTGTTCAAAAATATGGAACGCTTCACGAATTTGCGTGTCATCCTTGCGCAGAGGCCATGCTAATCTTCTCTGTATCGTTCCAATTTTAGTATATGTGCTGCCGAAGCGAGCACTTCCAGTTCTTTGAGTAGTTAATTGGGGCTTTTCTGCCCCGCTGGCTCTGAACCACCATCCTCAGATTTCAGCCTCTTGTCTCAGCCTCCTGTAGCTACGATTACAGGCGTGAGCCACTAAGCGCCCAGTTTCTGT
Source organism: Perognathus longimembris pacificus (assembly GCF_023159225.1). Classification (NCBI taxonomy): domain Eukaryota; kingdom Metazoa; phylum Chordata; class Mammalia; order Rodentia; family Heteromyidae; genus Perognathus; species Perognathus longimembris. Next base: position 8,838,379 of record NC_063169.1, on the reverse strand, counting down.
GAGTCTCTTATCTCCAATTAACCAGCAAAAAGCTGGGAATGGGGCAGATCCATCACATCCAGCTTTTTTTCCAATAAGCTTTATCAAAGTAAAACCTATGCGACAAATGTACACTTCTGGGATTGGAGCTGTGGCTCAGCTGGTAGAGCACTAGCCAATGAACAAAAGCATCAGGTATAGAGTTTGAGTCTCAGTCTCAGACCAAAAGAACCCACCCAAACTGTAAACTATCTGACCAATCCATTCAAGATCAAAAGGACTGTCTGGAAGACAAGTCTGTTATTTTACACTAGACCCTTTCCCTTTCTTTGTCGGAGATTGGGATTGAACTCTTGATCTGACACTTTCACTCGCTGGCTGGCACTCTACCACCTGAGCCATGCCTCTGACTCCTTACACTGGTTTTGGTCTATAATGTTATTATATACTAGTTTTGCTTCTCCTAGATTTTTATCTTTATGAGATCCCACATGAGTTGGAGGCTTCTACTGCTTAGCATGTACTTGAGATTTACCTATATTTATAGATATCACTGGTTGTCCCATTTTATTATCAACATTCCACTGCATGGACATACAATTTGTTTCTCCATTTGCCAATTGATCTAAGTTGTTCCTAGGTCTCCCCTGGCCCCTGGCCTTACTGGGGCTTTAACTCGGGGCCTGGGCATTGTCTCTTAGCTATTTTGTTCAAAGCTAGCACTCTACCACTTAAGCTACAGCTCCACTTCCAGCTGTTTTTTGGTGGTTAAGAGTCTCATGGGTGAGGGAGAATGATGAAAGGGGTGACATCAATCAAGACACATTGTACTTACAAACTAATTTGTTGAATGGTACCCTTTTTGTACAGCTACTTACATATAATAAAAATATGGTTAAAAAAAAGTATCATGGACTTTCCTGACCAAATTGGAACAGATCTCAGCCTCCTGAGTAGCTAGAATTACAGGTTTGAGCCTTCAGTACCTGGCTTTGCTTCTAGTTTTTGACTATTAAAAAAAAACCCCAAGCCCCGCTATAAACATTGTGTAGTTTATGGTAGTATATGCTAGCCCTAAAAGAGATCTCCAACCATTTTCCACAATAGTTACACTAATTGCAGATATTGTGCAAGAATTTTAATTATTTCACATCTTTGCCAACACTTTATTTGAATTTTTGTCACTGAATTTTGGCCATTCTAGTGATTGTATAGTGGCCTACTTTGGCCTTTTTTTTTTTGCCAGTCCTGGCGCTTGAACTCAGGGCCTGAGCACTGTCCCTGGCTTCTTTTTGCTCAAGGCTAGCACTCTACCACCTGAGCAACAGCCCCCCTCTGGCCTTTTCTATATATACGTGTTGTTGAGGAATGGAACCCAGGGCTTCATGTATAGGAGGCAAGCACTCTACCACTAGGCCATATTCCCAGCCCCCTATTATGGTCTTAATCTGCGATTTTCTATTATGTTTGATATTTGAGCCAAAATTTGCTTATGTTTATTTACACACAAGTTCATTTCAACTGCAACAGAATACAGTAGTCTTTTAGAGGCAGTATCTGTTACGGCATTTGGGTTATTTTCCATAGGGGAAGTTACAGAATTCTAACACTAGTAACAGAGAAAGGTCAGTTTATGGGATTATGTCCAACTTCCGGGTAAAATGTCAGCTTTGTATAGTATTTACAATTAGCCTCACTAAAATGATCTCTCACAGATCAGGCAGGGCAGTGATGTTGCCACTTCCACTACCACCATCTGGTAGTGTTAAAAACAAATTAAAAGGGCTGGGAATATGGCCTAGTGGCAAGAGCTCAGCACCACCTATATAGAGAAGGCCAGAAGTGGTGCTGTGGCTCAAGTGGCAGAGTGCTCGTCGCCTTGAACAAAAAAGAAGCCAAGGACAGTGCTCAGGCCCTGAGTTCAAGCCCCAGGACAGGCAGAAAAACAAAACCCAACAAAAAAACAACAAAAACAAACAAACAAAAGATAACCTCAGAAAACCATAATGTGATTCTTCAGCAACACTTAGGTCGATCTTAGCCCCATTTTCAGTTCAACTATTTTTTGTTTTTTGCATACCCACATCTTTGAAACTATGGAGCTCATGCAGTCGAATTTGTTTTTTCAGCTTTCATTGCTTTTTAAGAAGCTCCATTATGTAACTGTCAAACTGCAATATATTGTAATTTCTCTAAACTCAGGGAATTTTTTTTTTTTTTTTAGCTTTTTAAATTAGCTTCAAAGCCTTTCCTCAGGCAAATTAACCTTCGGAGCCGTCTATCTTCAGACAGTCTATCTTGAAGATAATCCAACTGTTTCCTAACTTAAATTGTAGTCTGTTAGATGGGAGGGGGAACAAAAAAAAAAAGGAAACGTCTGCAATATTTTGTCTCACACAGCACAATGTCAAGGTACTGTGGCTGGTTTATGCAAGAACTGTGGTGGGCTGGCAGAGAGAGGGAGAATGATGGAAGGGGTGCTTTCCACGGAGATGCTTCGTACTTACAAACCGATCTGCCGGATGTTAACCACTTTGTACAACTACTTAAAGATAATAAAAATGAAAAAAGAAAGAAGTACACTCCCGAGTGTGGCCCTCGATCTTGAGCCCCGAGGGTCGCGGGGAAACCTGCGCCCGGGCCCCCAGGCAGCCCCCCCACCCCCACCGCCCCGGCGGCTCCCCACTCGGCACCGCGGGGCTGCCCCAGCCGGCGCTCCGCCCTCGCCACCGCCCTGCCCTCCCGGGACACCCCCCACCCCGGCTCCCCGCGCACCTGACAGCCCCGCCCGGCCGCCCGCACCGGTGCCCGTTTCCCGGGATTTACCGGCCCGGCTCCCACCGCCCGCTCCCCCGACCAGGCTCGGCCGGTGCGAAGCCCCCCGTCCCGCCCCCCGCCCGCTGTCCCGCCGCTCACCGGCTTCGGCGGGCCCGGCGGCCTGCAGGAGAGGCGTGCTGTCCGAGCTCTCCTCGTCCTCCTCATTCACGGCCGGACCCCGCACCGCGGGCCTCATGGTGTCTGCGGAGAGCGCGGGCGCCGGAGACTCCTCCGGGAGGAGCGCGGCAGCCAAGGCCCCCAGGCCGTGCCGGCCCGGCGAGGAGGGGCGGGACTCGGGCGTCGGCGCCGCCCCCATCCCGGAGCCGCCTCCGGCCGCGTCCCGTTACCGAGGCCCCGCCCACAGGGAGGCGCGCCCACTCCGCCCCTTCGCCATCTTAGGTCCGGGCAACTCCGGCGTGGGTGGAGCGGGAGGGCGGGCGGGCGGCGAAAAAGGGAGGAGGATTTCCGGAAGTTCCGGCCAGGTGGGCGGTGTCGTCGGTGTGTCGTCGCGCGCTGATTGGCTGTACGCCGGCCGGCTCGCGGCTGCTCTCGGGGGGAGATCCCGTCCTCTGACGCGCGACTTGATCCCGGAAGTGGGGACTTGAGCCCGTTTTAGCAAGGGGCGGAAGTAGGAGCTGGCAACCCCTCCTCCTTCGGGGGCGGGCTCCCGTCCGTCCGGAGGCGCCGGCCGCTCTCGTCTGTGGCTAAGCCGATGTGACTGTCAGCAGCCTTGGTGCCATCCGGCCCCGTGACTGACTGACGGCGTCCCCGAAGTAGCTTCCGAGGCGGAAGGGCCGGGAGCGGAGACCGGTGGCCGGCCGCCAAGTCGCCCCTGGCGGAGATAAAGCGGCTCCCCGTGGGCACGTTCCTCAGGCTCCGTCGACGGAGTCCTCCGGTGGACGCGTCTCCCCGCCCCTTCCCGGGCGCTTATGGCTGTGATTGTTGTAAGTTGCTGATTCCCAAGGAAGAGGAACCAGGGCAAAAGCCTTGGGTCACAGGAACCCCGTCTCTGTGGAGACCGAGAGGGGCGGTGGGGCGTGCTCGGCGCCCTCTCGGGGGGTGCCGAAGACAGGTATCCCAGACTGCCCGCTCAGGAGATGCCAGGCCAGACGGGGTCAGGTTAAAACGTGGACGAGACACGCCCGTGCAGTGACAAATCGCCTCATCGCCGCCCCACAGTGGAGTCTTTTGAAATAAAAAAAAAGATGGAGACGCAGCCGGTCTGGGGCGGTGGTCAACTTGCTGTATCGACTTGGAAGGTGTTTGGGGGCTGAGGTTTATTTACCCTTAAGTTAGTAGTAAAGCTGGTTGCCCTCCGTAAGGTGGGCCTGTCACAATAAGTCGAAGGCGTAGGACGAAAACCTCTTTACACCCTCCCTTTCCCACCACATGGGGAAATCCTCCCCATGGTGCACTTCCTTTGCACCATCACTTTCTCTTGGGCATGGTACTTGCTGACATATCAGTAAGCGGAGGCAGTACTTATTTATATCCTCTACATCACCTCCTCCTACTCCCTTTCTCTTTTCTCTGTCCCTCGTCACACTGCCCGCCCTCCCCCTCCCCTTGGTTCAGACCTTCTTCGACAGGTCTAAGATTTCCTGTTGTAGGCAAACCTTAGTTGACCATACTCCATACTCACTAGCAAGGTTATAATGGATGCGGGAATAAAGATTCCAATTGTCCTGAAAGATTTCGAGCCAGAGAAGGTCATTATTATTATTTTTTCTTGTGTCTGTACTGGATCTTGAATTCAGGCTATGGGCACTGTCCCAGAGCTTCTTTTGCTCAAGGTTAGAGCTCTACCACTTGAGTCACAGTGCCACTTCTGGCTTTTTCTGTGTATGTGGTACTGAAGAATCAAACCCAGGGCTTCATGTATGCTAGGTAAGCACTACCACCACGCCACCATCTCAGCCTGTCCCTTAGCTTTTTTGTTCAAGGATAACATTCTGTTTCTTGAGCCACAACCTCTACTTATGGCTTTTTACTGGTTAATTGGAGATAAGAGTCTTGCAGATTTTCTTGCCCAGGTTGACTTTTGTGAGGATTGGAGAAAGGAGACCTCTGCTGTGGTTGTTCAGGCAGAAGAGAGTATTAGCAAAAACCAAAAACCAAACACTGATGCAAAAGTGACCTCAGAGCCGGGGGCGGGGGGAGGGGACCTCCCACTGCCTCTGGGTGTGCCAGTTACCTGAGCTACAAGTGCTGGGCAGGGACTTCTAGGGAGGGCTGTGGGCTCAGAGAGAGAAGAAAGGGAAGAGGCCATCTTTCTTGAGCAGACCTAACAACGTTCAACACTGATCAGATCTCAGCCTCCTCAGTAGCTAGGATTTCAGTCATGAGCCTGGCACAAGGGCCTGAATTCAGGATTTCTTTTTTTTTTTTTCCCTCCTTCTCTCCCTCCCTCCCCTCTTTCCTTCTCTTTCTCTGTCAGTCCTGAGGCTTGAACTCAGGGCTGTTTTTGAACCTCTCTGTGATCAAGGCTAGCACTCTACCACTTGAGCTATAGTAACACGTTCAGCTTTTTCTGAGTAGTTTTATTGGAGATGAGTCTCACAGATTTTCCTACCCAGGCCGGCTCTGAACTGTGGTCCTCATATCTCAGCTTCCTGAGTAGCTAGGATTACGCATGATTAAAAAAATAAAGGGGCTGGGAATGTGGCCTAGTGGCAGAGTGCTTGCCTAGCATGCATGAAGCCCTGGGTTTGATTCCTCAGCACCACATACACAGAAAAAGCCAGAAGTGGCACCGTGGCTCAAGAGGTAGAGTGCCAGCCTTGAGCAAAAAGAAGCCAGGGATAGTGCTCAGGCCCTGAGTTTAAGCCCCAGGACTGGGGAAAAAAAAGTAAAATAACCTTACTCCCTCATAACTGGCGTTTATTTTCTATATCTAAAGTACAATAAAAGACTGTTGTTCATGTTATTTTTGTTGTTGTTGGTGGTAGTGGTGGTAACTCCTTCCTTTACCAACTAAACCAGTAGTGTTGAGCACATATGTAACTTACAAATATCTAGTAGCCACGTTGCAAAACATTAAGAAAAACAATAAAAGATATACTTTTAAAAATAATATACCCCATTTAACCAATGTGTCAAAGTGTTCAGTTCTACATCTATTCACTGTAAGATTATTGAGATGCAGTTTTCCAACCTGGGTATGATTTATATTAAAGGACTTCTCCATTCTGGCCAGCCACGTTCCAAGATGGCCGCAAGCCATCCTATGTCTCTGGATTCCATATTGGATAACACAGCTGTCGGTCACTTTACTCTCTGCTCATTTCCCTTTGCCTCCAACTCCTCAAATTCTGCTTTTGATGGGCCTGGGCACTTCCCCTTAGCCATTGTGCTCAAGGCTGCCGCTCTACTTCAAGCCCAGCTTCACTTCTAGCTTTTTGGTGGTTAATTAAAGAGTCTCACCGACTTTCCTGCCCAAGCTGGCTTCAAACTGAATCCTCAGATCTCATCCTCCAGAATAGCTAATGTTATGCCAAGTCGCGAAACCACCACCAAGAAGACCACCAAGACTCAGACATTCCGAAATGCAATAGCAAGGCAAGACTTTATTCAAGTGGGGCTGCGGCCCGGGCCTTGTCCTACCCACTGACACAGTGGAGGTTAGGAGGCAGCCTCGAGCTGTGATTACACAGAGCTTATAAAGGCCAAAGACCAAGGTACAGCAATCAGGTGTTCAAGCAAGCAAGATTATGGGTACAAATCTGATTGGCTCAGGGCTCGAGGCATTCTAGGGGTGGTTAGAGTTAAGCATTCCCAGGCGGTTAGAGTTCTTGACCGGCTGGGCCCTAATAAGCTTGCCCTGGGTTTGCTCATAGTTTAAACAGACAACAAAATGGGGGCTGCCTGAAAATGGGGTTCACCCTAACTTTTCATTCCCCCCTTCAGCTAAGATTACAGAAGTGAGCCACTGGCGTCCTGCTTAGTAATTGTACCTTTATGTCTTCTTGTTATTATCAGTACAATTTCAGAGTAAAATATACTCCACTCACAGTAGAAGAACTCATTGAGTTATAGCAGACAGCAGCCAAAATCTCATTAAGGAATGCTAGATGCTGAAAAATTTTAAGTAAGTGAGTGTCTACTGACACAAACCTTGTATTTATTCACATTACTAAACAGCAATAATAGAAGTGAGCTACTGTACTGGAAAAGGGTCTCAGAAATGAGGTCATTACATGTGATGCACCTATATTGTAAATATTAGCTGGGTGCTGGTGGTTCAAGAGGTTGAGATTTGAGGATTGTGGTTTGAAGCCAGTGCAGGTATGAAAGTCTATGAGACTCTCATTTTCAATTAACCACCAAAAGGCCAGAAATGGAGCTGTGGCTGAAGTGGTAGAGTACCAGCTTTGAGCTGAGAAGCTAAAGGACAGTGCCTAAACCCTGAGTTCAAGCCTCATTACTGGTACAAAAAGATAAGAATTATTTATTTCCTAATTAGTATCAGGTAAACAAACTGTCTATTTTGAATTCTGATCTCAGAGAAAAAGATCAGAGACAATTGTAAAGAAAGTGCTTCAAATTAACAAGTCCATTTCTAAAACAATTGAAATCTTGTGGGAAAAAAGCACTTAACTATTTCTCTCTCTCTCTCTCTCTCTCTCTCTCTCTCTCTCTCTCTCTCTCTGTGCTGATACTGGGGTTTGAAGTCAGAATTTCAAGCTCTGCTCAATGTTTCCTCTACACCTCCAGTTCTGCCTTTTTTTTTTTTTTTCTGGCTAATTAGGAATCTCTTAGACTTTTCTCTTGCAGCTGCCTTTGATCCTTGTTCCTCAGGCTCTTGAGTAGCTGGGTGTGAGCTTCTGGCACCTGGCTAGTCTTAAAATACCACTGACCCTCTAACCCTCGTGTGTGTGTGTGTGCGTGCGTGCGTGCGTGCGTGTGTGTGTGCGTGCGTGTGTGTGTGTGTGTGTGTGTGTGTGTGTGTGTTGGCCAGTCCTGGGGCTTGAACTCAGGACCTAAGCAGCACTGTCCCTGGCTTCTTTTTGCTCAAGGCTAGCATCCTACCACTTGAGCTACAGTACCACTTCTGGCCTTTTCTGTTTATGTGGTGCTGAGGAATGGAACCCAGGGCTTCATGCATGCTAGGCAAGCACTTTACCACTAAGCTACATTCCCAGTCCCCCCTTTTCTGTTTTTTTTGTTTGTTTGTTTTTGGCTGGTCCTAGGTATTGAATTCATAGCCTGGGCAGCATTGTCTCTAAGTGTCTTTGTGCTCAAGGTTAGCATTCTACCACTTGAGCCACATCTCCACATCTGTTTTTTTTCTTATGTAAGAGTCTCATGAACTTTTCTGCCAGGGCTGGTTTCTATGACCCTCAGATGTCAGCCTCCTGATTAGCTAGGATTACAGGCGTGAGCCACCAGTACCATTATTATAACCATTGGACAGGAAAACTAAAGAGCTATGTCCAAAATGAGTGACAATCACTGTTATAATTCAGTTTTATCACCTTTCATTGTATTGAAATCCTAAGATGAGTAATCTTCATAACTCCCTTAATTCTCTTTCTCTCTCTTCCCCTCCCCCATACACACACCTTCTCCCCCTGGCTTGAACTCAGGGCCTGAGCTCTCTCTTTGATCTTTTGTGCTCAAGGCTAGCTCTCTACCACTTGAGCCACAGCTCCACTGCCAGCATTTTGGTAGTTAATTAGGCATAAGAGTCTCATGGACTTTCATGCCTGAACTGAGTTTGAACCAGCTTCTTGAGTAGCTAGGATTATAGGTATGAGCACAATTTTGTTTAGTCTTGGAAGTCATTTTAATGATAAATGTGTAGTATAATGACATTGTTAATTTCTACTTACAAATTACACAACACTTTCTTAATCAGTTTTCCTTTTATTTGACATAGGGTAGCTGAAAGGTAGCCACACTAAAAACAACAACAGAAAGATACAACTAACTTTGAAAAGTCTAGCAGAGACTGATATGGAACATTTAAATACTGAAAAATGTATGAAGAAAATGTCTCTCTTTAACTCCCGAGAAGTTTAAGTGACTCATTTTTAGCACCTGCAGGGCGTCAGTGCACAGGCCTCCTATCAGATAGAATTCCGCAGAAACCTGGGAGCTGACCTTCAGAAGTCAGCTGAAAATGCAGACAGAGCAACTCAAAACTGGACGACACAGGCAGATTAGAAGATTAAGGCTCAAAGCTGTTCTAAGCAGCATGTGACACTGAAGTGTAGCTGAGTCAGCCATTCCTGACAGTTTTTTTTTTTTTTGGCCAGTCCTGGGGCTTGGACTCAAGGCCTGAGCACTGTCCCTGGCTTCTTTTTGCTCAAGGCTAGCACTCTGCCACTTGAGTCACAGCGCCACTTCTGGCCATTTTCTGTATATGTGGTGCTGGGGAATTGAACCCAGGGCCTCATGTATATGAAGCAGGCACTCTTGCCACTAGGCCATATCCCCAGCCCCCAGGTTTTTTTTTTTTTTATCAGAATTCTTTCTACATAGTTAGATGCATATTTTCTGATTCAGGAAAGGTTTAGTGGCTTAGAAACGATTAGTCATTTTATAACAGAATAACAGAAAGGACACACACACACATTTGTATGTGTGTGCATGTGTGTGTATGTGTGTGTATGCCAGTACTGGGCTTGAGCTCAGTGCTGTTCTTCAGTATTTTGCTCAAGGCTGGCACAATGCAGAGTTAAAGCAATGTTTAAGATCTATTAAAAAATGCCTATTTCTAGGACTATTAGGTACACATGAAAAACCATTTTGGAAATGTAATTTACTTATTTTTTTGCTGGTCTAGAGCTTGGACCCAGGGCCAGGGCACTGTCCCAAGACTAGTGTTCTACAGGGCTGGGAATGTGGCTTAGTGGTAGAGTGCTTGCCACCAATTCATGAAGCCCTGGGTTCAATTGCTCTGTACAACATAAACAGAAAAAGCCAGAAGTGGCGCTATGGCTACTAGCCATGGTGCTAGCCTTGAGCAAAAGAAGCTCAGGGACAGTGCCTAGGCCCTGCATTCAAGCCCTAGGACTGGCCAATAAATAAGTAAATGAATAAATAAATACATAAAAGACTAGTGCTCTACCACTTGAACCACAGCTCCTCTTCTGACTTTTTGTAGCTAATTGGAGATAAGAGTCTCACAGACTTTCCTGCCTGGGCTGGCTTTGAACCATGATCCTCAGATGTCAGCCTCTTGAGTAGCTAGGTTTACAGGGTGAGCTACCGGCACTTGGCTGAAAATAGAGTTGTATGAAATTTTTTCAGGAAGATACAAAGGATTTTTATCAGGACTTCCCAGTTTACAGTTGATATCTCGGTCATATCTGTCTGTGGCTCATGCCTTTAATCCTAGCTATTCGAGAGGCTGAGACCTGAGGATCAAAGGAAAGTCTGTAAGACTCTTACCATCCATCAATTTTCCACCATAAAAAACAAACCGGAAGGGCTGGGAATATGGCCTAGTGGCAAGAGTGCTTGCCTCGTATACATGAAGCCCTGGGTTTGATTCTTCAGCACCACATATATAGAAAATGTCCAAAGGTGGCGCTGTGGCTCAAGTGGTAGAGTGCTAGCCTTGAGCACAAAGAAGCCAGGGACAGTGCTCAGGCCCTGAGCTGAAGGCCCAGGACTGGCAAAAACAAAACAGAAAACCCAAAGTAGCCTGTGGCTCCAGTGGTGGAGTGCCAGCCTTGAGCAAAAAACTAAGGGAGAGCACCCATGTCCTGAGTGCAAGCCCAGTACTGGCACAAAAATGTATGTGTGTGTGTGTGTGTGTGTACCCTTTCTGTTATTCTGTTATAAAACTAATAGTTTCTAACCCACTAAGCCTTTCCTGAATCAGACATGATTCCTATCTCTCAATGTAACAATTTCTCTTGGCAAGTAGTTATTTTTTTTTTAAAAGAAAGTGAGGATTTTTAAAAGTTTCCTCCTTTATTTTACTTAGTGGTTAATTCCTTTCTTTTCTTTTTTTTTTTTTGCCAGTCCTGGGCCTTGGACTCAGGGCCTGAGCACTGTCTCTGGCTTTTTTTTTGCTCAAGGCTAGCACTCTACCACTTGAGCCACAGCACCACTTCTGGCTTTTTCTATATATGTGGTGCTAAGGAATTGAACCCAGGGCCTCATGTATATGAGGTGAGAACTTTACCATTAGGCCATATTCCCAGCCCCCCAAGAAAGTGAGGATTTACTATCACTGGTAATTTCTGTGCGTGGGTCAGGTCCTGGGGCTTGAACTCAGGCCTGGGCACTATCCCAAAGCTTTTGTTCTCAAGACTAGCACTCTACCATTTGAGCCACAGTTCTACTTTCAGCTTTTTGGTGTTTGATTGGAGATAAGAGTCTCATGGATTTTCTTTTCCTGGGCTGACTTTGAACCTGGGTTCATAGAACTCAGCTCCTGAGTGGCTAGGATTAGAGGAATGAGCCACCAGCACCCAGCTTCAGTAAACCTTTTTTTTTTTTTTTTTTTTTTTGGCCAGTCCTGGGCCTTGGACTCAGGGCCTGAGCACCTTCCCTGGCTTCTTCCCACTCAAGGCTAGCACTCTGCCACCTGAGCCACAGTGCCCCTTCTGGCCGTTTTCCATATATGTGGTGCTGGGGAATCGAACCGGGAGCTTCATGTGCAGGAGGCAAGCGCTCTTGCCACTAGGCCATATTCCCAGCCCTCAGTAAACCTTTTAATTTCAGTGTTTTTTTTTTTGCCTGTCTTGGGGCTTGAACTCAGGGCCTGACCACTGTCTCTGGCTTCTTTTTGATCAAGGCTAGTACTCTGCCACTTACTTGAGCCACAGCACCACTGCAGGTCTTTTCTATATATATGGTGCTGAGGAATTGAACCCATAGCTTCATGTATACGAGGCAAGCACTCTTGCCACTAGGCCACATTGCCCGCCTACCCTGAGAATTTTTTAAAATTTAATTTTATTAGTTTATTTTGTGCTGGTATTGGGGCTCGAATTCAGGGCCTTCTGCTCTTGCTTGGCTTTTTCAATTCAAGGCTAGTGCTCTACCACTTGAGCCACAGCTCCATTTCCAGTTTTTCACTGGTTAATTGGAGATCAGAGTCTCGCAAACTTCTTTGCCCAGGCTGGCTTCAAACCTCCATCCTCAAATCTCAACCTTATGAGTAGCTAGGTGTGAGCCATTTTTGTGTTGTATTTTTGATTTTTAAAAAATTGTTATTATAAATGTAATATGCAGAATGGTTACAATTGCTTAAGTTGGGTAATGAGTACATTTCTTTTGCTAGTCATAGAGTTTGAACTCTGGGCCTGAGCACTGTCCCTGAACTTCTTTTACTCAAGGCTAGTGCTCTACCACTTGAGCCACAATGCCACTTCCACCTTCTTCTGTTTATGTGGTACTGAGGAATCGAACCTGGGGCTTCATGCATGCTAGGCAAGCAATGAGTACAGTTCTTTTGGGGAAAATGTCACCCCTTCCCTTGGTCTCTCCCACTTTTCCCTTCCTGTTGCCACCCACACATTGTATAGTTAATTTTCAACATGGTGTTTAGTGAGAACCCCGCTGCTTTTGTTCACCTTTTGTCCCTCTATCCTCATGTCTTATTCAGTGAAATTACATTTATTTTTTTCCACTGCAATGTCTACAGTGATAAATATAAGGCTGCTTATGATCAGGCGGTAATTCTAAAATCCCTATGTGTGTGCTTGCTCTCTGTCTCTCTCTCTTTGGTGTCATTATAGCTTTCTATAACACTGACCTGACCATCAAACTGGGTCCTGGATACTGGGGCTTAAACTCAGTGCTGTGATTATAGATGGATCATTGGTGGACTGTTTTAGTGACTTAAAAGTGTACATATATATAAAATATAATATAATAAAATAAAATATGGGGCTGGGGATATGGCCTAGTGGCAAGAGTGCTTGTCTCGTATACATGAGGCCCTGGGTTCAATTCCCCAGCACCACATATATAGAAAATGGCCAGAGGGCTGGGGATATAGCCTAGCGGCAAGAGTGCCTGCCTCGGATACACGAGGCCCTAGGTTCGATTCCCCAGCACCACATATACAGAAAATGGCCAGAAGCGGCGCTGTGGCTCAAGTGGCAGAGTGCTAGCCTTGAGCGGGAAGAAGCCAGGGACAGTGCTCAGGCCCTGAGTCCAAGGCCCAGGACTGGCAAAAAAAAAAAAAAAAAGAAAATGGCCAGAAGTGGCGCTATGGCTCAAGTGGCAGAGTGCTAGCCTTGAGCAAAAAGAAGCCAGGGACAGTGCTCAGGCCCTGAGTCCAAGCCCCAGGACTGGCCAAGAAAAAAAAATAATATATATATATAATAAAATATGTATTACCATTAGGTATTGTACAAAGTGGCTACAATCCAGCTTGATAGCTTCTGAATGCAAAGCCTCTTGATCGGCGCCACCTTTTTCTGCGTTCCTGTGAGTGCTAGACAGGCATTATGCCACTGAGCTAACCACCTCGCCACATCACTGCTGTTTAAGCAAGGGAATTAAGCAGTGATATAGGATTGACTCCTAATTACATAATAAACACAGATATTGCATTTCTTTATCATGGGGATATGTTCTTGGAGAAAAGTTTATCAATATCTGAATTATCACTGTCACATTGTGCCCTGTTCTGTATGCTTCTGTCCCCACAATTCAACTCATGTTGGGAACTAATTGTCAGTGCGATGACGTGTGGAGATGATTGGGATTAAGTTACAAGGACAGACCTCCTGTGAAAGTGGTTAGCTCACTTGTAAATGAAGCCCCAGAGAGCCCACTACGGAAGGACAGGACTAGAAAACACCAGTGAACCAGGAAAGGAGTCCTCACCAGGAATGGCATGTGCCAAAGCCTTGATCTTGAACTTCGGATGCCCCTGAACTAAGTGAGAGAAACAAATTCTACATTCCTGAGACACCCAGGCTGTTACAGTAATGTAAATGGACTAAATTTAAATACATTGTTACAGGAATATCCACTACTTCTTTCCTCTTGGTAACAGAGTGCATTACCATCCATAACCACCAGGTGGCAGGCTGGTACAGATGGCCGCTGTGGGAGAAAATAAGCAATATTCAGAATACAACTCAAGCCTCAGTCACCTTATCGACCTAAAGTCCCTATTACTGTTCCTTTTCATGTATGTTTTTTGATCTTCAAACCCAACCTTCTTTTAGATAATGAACTATTGAATGTTATCCCAGGGGCCTCTAGATATCTAGAACTTACAGAGGCCACAGTATAAAATTGCAAATACTTTGTGAACGCTCATGTTCTCATGTAACAAAGGTCCAAAACCACACCGTGGAGTCCATATGTAGAAACAGGAATTATAAAGAAGAATTGTTATCCAGGTGCTGGTGGCTCACTCCTGTAATCCTAGCTACTCAAGGGGCTGAGATCTGAGGATCGCAGTTCAAAGCCAGCCGGGGCAGGAAAGTGATGAGACTCTTATTTCCAGTTAACCAGCACAAAGGGCAGAACTGGAGTGTGGCTCAAGTGGTACAGCACCAGCTTGAGTGAAAAAGTCAAGTGAGAACTTAGGTCCCTGAGTTCAAACCTCAGTACCAGGGAAAAGCTCAGATAGACTTAAAAAAATGTAAAAAATAAAACTTTTAAGACTACTTTGATGGAAATATAGGAACATATGTCTGACTCTGTAGTTGGAAGAGGTTTTCTTTTCGTTCTTTTTTTTTTCTTTTCTTTTTTCTGCCAGTCCTGGAGCTTGAACTCAGGGCTTGAATACTGTCCCTGGCTTCTTTTTGCTCAAGGCTAGCACTCTGCTACTTGAGCCACACCGCCACTTCTGGCTTTTTCTATTTATGTGTGCTGAGGAATCAAACCCAGGGCTTCAAGCATACTAGGCAAGCACTCTACCTCTAAGCCACCTTCCCAGCCTCTGGGGTTGGTTTTTAAATGTAAGCATTCATAGTTACAAACTTCCTTCTTAGAACTGGCTTTGTTGTACCCCGAAGTTTCTTTATTATTTTAGGAATGAAAAAATTCCAGCCAGGCACCGGTGGCACACACCTGTAATCCTAGCTACTCAAGAGGCTGAGATCTGAGGATCGCAGTTCAAAGCCAGCCTGGGCAGGAAAGTCTTTGAGACTCTTATTTCCAATTAACTTCCAGAAAACTGGAAGTGGCACTGTGGCTCAAAGTGGTAGAGCATTAGCCTTGAGCTGAAGAACTCAGGGACAGCTCCCAGGTCCAGGGTTCAAGCCCCACGACTGACAAAGAAAAATTGTTCCCTGGTATCTTTGATGACCTACTGATGATTCAAAAGTTCACTTTTTTTTTTTGAGTCCTGGGGCTTGAACTCAGGGCTTGAACACTGTCTCTGAGCTTCTTTTGCTTAAAGCTAGCACTCTACCACTTGAACCACAGCGCCATTTCCAGCCTTTTCTGTGTATGTGGTGCTGAGGAATCGAACCCAGGGCTTCATGCACACTAGGCAAGTACTTTATCACTATACCACATTCCCAGCCCCAAAGTGGGCTCTTTAAATCTCTATAAAATTCTTTAGTTTCTCATTTATTGATTTCTAATTTTACTCCACAGTGATCTGATTAGATATAATAAACTATTTCAATTTTTTTTTTCCTGTTAAGACTTACTTGATGGCCTAAAATGTGATCTGTTTTGGATAAAGTCCCATGGACTGATGAGAAAAAAAATGACTATTTTGCGGCTGTTGAATAAAATACTCTTTAGATGCTGGTTGACTCCTTTTGATCTATGGTAATTAAAAAAATATGAGCTTATCTGAAGTTTCTTGATTGATTGATTGATTTTTTTTTTTGTTTGATAAGAGTAGGGTATTGAAGTCATGTACCCTTATTGCATCTGGGCCTATGTGTTCAGTAAGGTGGTGTGTGTGTGTGTGTGTGTGTGTGTGTGTGTGTGTGTATGAAATGAAATTGAATCTACTAACATTAAATATGCACCAACTAAATATAACTATTTTTTCTGATCCTCAGGTTTGAACTCTGGACCTGGGCACTATCCCTGAGCTTTTGTGCTCAAGGCTAGAGCTCTACTACTTGAACCACAGCTTCACTTCTGCATATCTTTCTATCTATCTACCTATAACATATAACTATTATATAACCCTACACTAATTTTGGCTTGAAGTCTGCTTTGTCAGATGAGTATATCTACTCCTGTTTGCTTTTGGCTTTTGCTTATTTTGTATGTCATTTTTCATTTTTTTCACTTTAAGGTTATGTGAGTTTAGCAGAAATGTGCGTTTGTTGTAGATATTGGATTGCTTTTTAACTTCATCAGCTAGTTTATGTCTTTCGTTTGGAGAATTAGAATTTGCTCATTTCTGCTTTTTTTTTTGCCAGTCCTGGGCCTTGAACTCCGGGTCTGAGCACTGTCCCTGGCTTCTTTTTGCTCAAGGCTAGCACTCTGCCACTTGAGCCACAGCGCCACTTCTGGTCATTTTCTGTATATGTGGTGCTGGGGAATTGAACCCAGAGCCTCATGTATATGAGGCAAGCACTCTTGCCACAAAGCTATATTCCCAGCCCTCATTTCTGCTTTTTCTTCCCCTCCCAGTACTGGGGCTTGAACTCAGAGCCTTGAATTCTTGCTTAGCTGTTTTTACATGCAGAGAGTGCTCTATCACTTGAGCCATATCTCCAGTTTCAGCTTTCTGCTGGTTAATTGGAGATAAGAGTCTCATAGGATTTGTTTTCCTGGGCTGGCTTTGAATAACATTACTTGCCCAAGGCCTAACATATGAAACTGTAACCTCTCTGTACATCACTTTGACAATAAATAAGAAAAAAAACCCAAAACATTACTTGGATCTCAGCATCCTGAGTAGCTAGGGTTACAGGTATGAGCCACCGCCAGGCTGATATTACAATTTTTTCTTAGTTAAATCAAGCACTATTTTTGTCTATTTCCTTCATTTATCTTAGGTATTTATTGTTTTCCTTAATTGAATATTTTTGATTCAACATAGATGATTATTTATTCATTTCTCTCATGACCTTTGTTCTTTCCTGAGTTCTCTTACTTGTGACTGTCTTTCTTCCTTATTCCTTATGAATAAGTTGAATTTGTTTAAATATTTTTAGAATAGTTATTTTAGAATAGCATTACTATTTTAAAGTAAGCTAGTGGCTTAGAACTCATGATTGCTTTAGTCATGTTTATGTGGACAGTCCTTTTTTCTTGTTGACTTAAAGTGTAAATTTGCTTGTGTAAATATAGCAACTACTCACTCTCAAAGCTTAAAATGTATCCTTCCATAGTTTTCTGGCTTTTAATTTCTACTGAGACATCTGATATAATTTTTGGTAAATTGAATTGGCATTTTCCTCTGGCTGCTTTAAATATTTTTTCTTTGTTCTGTACTATTGACATTTTAACTATAATGCAATTTGGGGCTCTAAATTCCTCCTATATGTAGACTCCCTGTCTCTCCCAATAAT
Source organism: Perognathus longimembris pacificus (assembly GCF_023159225.1). Lineage (NCBI taxonomy): Eukaryota > Metazoa > Chordata > Mammalia > Rodentia > Heteromyidae > Perognathus > Perognathus longimembris. Next base: position 8,821,169 of record NC_063169.1, on the reverse strand, counting down.
TGGGACATTTTCTTCTTTTTTTTTTTTTGGCCAGTCCTGGGGCTTGGACTCTGGGCCTGAGCACTGTCCCTGGCTTCTTTTTGCTCAAGGCTAGCACTCTGCCACCTGAGCCACAGCGCCACTTCTGGCCATTTTCTGTATATGTGGTGCTGGGGAATCGAACCCAGGGCCTCATGTATATGAGGCAGGCACTCTTGCCACTAGGCCATATCCCCAGCCCGGGACATTTTCTTCTTTAACTACATTGAATTGGTTTTCTATAACTTCAGATTGTATCTCAGCTCCTTCTTAGACTACACAGATACTTAGGTTTGGTTTTTTATTTTATTTGTTTTATTTATGTGGTACCGAGAAATCAAACCCAGGGCCTCATGCGTGCTAGGCAAGTACTCTACCACTAAGCTATATTCCCAGCCCCTAAGTTTGGTTTTTGAAATCATGGGTCAGAGTCCTTGAAAGGTGCTCCTTCCTTCCGTCCTTCCTTCCCTCTCTCTTTCTTTCTTTCTCTCTCTTTTTCTTTCTTTCTTTCTCTCTCTCTCTCTCTCTTTCACTTTCTTTCTTTCTGTATCTGTCTTCCTTCCTTTTTTGTATGTTGTTGTTGTTGCTGTTCCTGGAGCTTGAACTCTGGGCCTGGGAACTATTTTTCAAGTTTATTTGCTTAAGGCTAGCACTCTATCACTTGAATCATAGCTCCACTTCTAGCTTATTTATTCATTTATTTATTAGTAGTTAATTGGAGATAAGAGTCTTCTGGGGGGCTGGGAATATGGCCTAGTGGTAAAGTGCTTGCCTCGTATACATGAAGCCCTGGGTTCGGTTCCCAATCACCACATATATAGAAAATGGCCAGAAGTGGTGCTATGGCTCAAGTGGCAGAGTGCTAGCTTTGAGCAAAAAGAAGCCAGGGACGGTGCTCAGGCCCTGAGTTCAAGACCCAGGATTGGCAAAAAAAAAAAAAAAAAAGTTTTCTGGACTGTCCTGCCCCAGCTGGTTTCAAACCACAGTCCTCAGATCTCAGCCTCCTGAATAGCAAGGATTACAGGCATGAGCCACCAGCACCCAGCATATTTATTTGTTCTTTATTGCTGTCTGAAGGTAATATTTGCATGACCATGTCTTCTATCCTCAATATTCTTTCTTATTATTGATCTAGTCTGTTGATGTTTCTTTCTGTTCTGTTAATTTATTTTTATTGGATTTTTAATTTCTAATATTTCTTGTGTTGATCCTTTCGATTTTTCATGCTGAATTTCTTATCCATGTTGCCGCTTTTCTTGCCTAGGTTATGAATTTACTTCCTTACTTTATCCATCTGTCTGTGAAGGTTTTTTGAGGCTGCAGGTAACTTTTAGAACTAGATTTAAAGCTGGACACTGGTGGCTCATGCCTGTAATCCTAGCTACGCAGGAGGCTGCTGAGATCTGAGGGTTGTGGTTCAAAGCCAGCCCTGGCAGGAAAGTCCGGGAGACTCTGACCTCCAATAAACTAATCCCCAAATTTCTGGAAGTGGAGTTGTGTAGAGTGCTAGCCTCGAGTAAAAGAAGCTCAGAGACAGTGCCCAAGCCCTGAGTTCAAGCCCCAGGACTGGTGTGTGCGTGTGTGTGTGTATGCATGCCATACACACACACACACACACACATACACACACATATACACACACCACCAAAAAAAAAGTAGATTAAAACATTTTCTCTCTGGCATTCTGTATTTTTAAAAATTTAATTACTGAGTGTTATAAACTTTTGGATGAGACAACATTGCCTTGTTGCTCATGGTTTTTAATGTTTCTATATTGCAGTCTGTTGGTGTGAATATCTCTTTCAGCTGCTTTTAAAAATAAACTCCCTGAGCAGCTTACTTTTGAGGTTGTGGCGCTTCCCACCGATGTTCTCACTCTCCGCTTCCCTGCCTGGCACGGCTCACAGCGCACACTTCCCTCCCGCACGGATCTGAGCCCCAGGCACCAGAGTTTCCCACGTGCACGGGTCCCGGTGACGCTGGCGGGTGGGGAGAGGCCTCTGCAGTTTGGAGATAGAAAAATGGTGGATCTTGTGTTATGCCATACCAGATTTGACGATAAGAGCTCTCCTGAGATGATTCCTGCCACTAGCACCAGGGAGCCAGCTAGCGAGTGCCCAAGGCTGCACAGTGCTGTCACTGCAGGTATGAACAGGAAAGGAAGATCTATGGCTGCTGCTTCTTTTTTTTTATTTGTTTATTAATTGAACACAAGTTTTTTGACAAGGTGTTGTGCAAAAAGGGTACAGTTACATAGTAGGGCAGTGTGTACATTTCTTGTGATATCTTACGTCCTGTTTTTCTATCTCTTCTCTAGGTCAGGTAGACATATATACGATATACAATGTATCAAGAACATATACAGTATTCACAGACTTGGTCTCTACTGTCTCTCCGTCTCCCTTTGTTAACAGTCATATATCAGGGAGATCATGCCCCTTTGTTTTCTGTGTTCTAGGCTTGTCTCGCTCAACATTATTTGTTCGAGTTCTGACCATTTCCCTGCTAATAACAATATTTCACCATTCCTAATCACTATGTAGTATTCCATTGTGTATAAGTACCATATTTTTTGGATCCATTTGTCTGTGGAGGGGCATCTGGGTTGTTTCCATATTTTGGCTATTGTGAATTGTGCTATGGCTGCTTCTTATCATAAGGTACTACTGTGAGATCCAAGTGCTGAAAAATTGAAACGTGTGCTTTAGAAATGAGAAACACTATAAATCTTCTTTGTAAGTTGTAAATCCATGCTCATATCAACATGAACATACACGAATATATATACATATATGTATAATATATATGTATCCTTTTTTTTTCTTTACTGTTTATTTGTTTTGTTTTTGTTGCCAGTCCTGGGACTTGGACTCAGGGCCTGAGCACTGTCCCTGGCTTCTTTTTGCTCAAGGCTAGCACTCTACCTCTTGAGCCACAGCACCACTTCTGGCTTTTTTCTACATATGTGGTGCTGGGGAATCGAACCCAGGGCTTCATGCATATGAGGCGAGCACTTTACCACTAGGCCATATTCCCAGCCCTCCTTTCATTTTCATTACACTATTTTACCTAAATTTTCTTTTGTCAGTCGTGAGGCTTGAACTTGGGGCCTGGGCACTGTCCCTGAGCTCTTCAGTCCAAGGCCAATGCTCTACCTCTTGAGCCATAGCCCTACTTCCAATTTTCTGGTGGTTAATTGGAGGTAAGAGTCTCATGGACTTTCCTGCCCAAGAATGGCTTTGAACCATGATCCTCAGATCTCAGCATCCCGAGTAGCTAGGATTACAGGTGTGAGCCACCAGCACCCGGTGCTATTTTACTTTATTACAATTATATTGCTTCCCAGTTTTCCATTAATGTATCTATTGTATTAGAATTCTTTTAATTCCATTAAGACCTTAGTCCCTGGGAGAGAGCCAGGGAAGGGATGACATTGTCCAAAAAGACATGTACTCTTTACCTGACTTATGTAACTGTAGCCCCTCTGTACATCACCTTTATAATAAATAAAGAAAAAGACCTTATCCCTAGACTTATTTTTGTTGGAATTTCCTTCTTCCTTGCCCTCTGGGATTATATATACCTTTCTTTGCTTTATTTTTGTGGTTAATAGATCCTTCTGAAGTAACAACTTCATTCTCTTCTTTTTCTCTTCCTCCTTCTTGCTATGTGTTGTCTACCTCCTGAGACATGCCTCTGGCTCCTTGAAGTAATTCTTAGAAAGAGTTTGTGGAAGGCGAAGTTTCTGACCCATTCTATTTCTAAATAAAAAAAAATCCTGTCTTTACTGCTTGTGCGCACGTGCGTGTGTGCGTGTGTGTGTGTGTGTTAAATATATCTTTACTTTGGAAGGGGATTGAACTCAGTGCCTGGGATCTGTCTCTGATTTATTTTTCCTTTTCTTTTTGTTGGTTATAGGCTTGAACTCAGGGCCTAGTTGTTTTCCCTGAGCTTTTCTGCTCAAGGCTAGCACTGTACCACTTTAAGCCACAGTGCCACTTCTTGTTTTCTAGTGGTTAATTGGAGATAAGAGTCTTATAGTCTTCTCTGCCTGGGCTGGCTTTGAACCACCATCCTCAGCTCTCAGTCTCTTGAATGAGCCACCAGTGCTCGGCTGAGTTTTTTTTTTCTCAAGGCTATGGCTCTACCACTTGAGTCACAGCTCTCTATCCAGCTTTTGGGTGATTAATTGGAGATAAGAGTCTCATGGACTTTCCTACCCAGGCTGGCTTCAAGCCTTGATCCTCAGTTCTCAGCCTCCTGAGGAGGAAGGATTACAGTTAAGCCACTTTTTTGCTCAAAGCTACCACTTGAACCATGCCTCCACTCTGGCTTCTTGCTGTTTAATTGGAGATGAAAGTTTTTCAGGTCTAGCTTCCCAGGAGAGCTTCGAATGCAAGATCCTCAGGTCTCAGGCTCCCGAGGAACCGAGGAGCGGAGGAGCCACCAGTGCCTGGTGGCTACACCACCTTGACTCTCAAAGGGTCGCCACTGCACAGCGGAGCTACGAGTATTTCTGGAGCATGCTGGTGACACGGGGGCATTTCTTGGCATTCTGAGGTTCTTTGGTTAAAGCCAGTGGAAAACAACAATAGAAAAAGAATCGCAAATGGCCCAGACTCTCAGGAATATGGATGTAGACTACTGACCCCGCCAAAAACCATGAGCAGCCTTGGTCTTTACTGAGGGCCAAGAAATGGGGAATGGAAGAAGTCATGTGATCACAGAAATTAGATCTGTATGCCGATCTGCATTTTCTTATTTTAATAAAAACGAATTGGCACATGCATTAAGTATTTTTTCCTTACCTTTTCATTCCCCTTTCATCTACTAGGAATTGCTAGTAGTTAACTTTAATATTTGAGGAGTCCCAGAATATGATTCAACTAGAAGATGAATGTCCACCTCCACAGATGGATGGAAGGGCGCCGTGAGCTCCTTTGGCAAGGATTAGGATAGCTGTGTCAGGTTAGGTGAAAGCAGCCTTGCAAATACATATGCCTCACTTTAACTTCTTCAAGCATAGCCTGGCCCTAGTGGCTTCTGCCTGGAATTCTATTGGAGAGGCTGAGACCTGAGGATCCAGGTGTTGAAAGCAGCCCTGGCAGACAAAACGGTGAATGTCACAAGAGATCCATAACTCCAATTAACTTCCCCAAAGCTGGAAGCAGAGGTTTGGCTCAAATGGTAGTGCACCAGCTTTGAGCAAAAAAACCAAGACAGAGCTTGACGCTCTGAGTTCTAGGCCTGATTCTGACACGCACACACACAAAAAAAAAATCCACAAATGTGCATTGTGAGAAGGAAGGCTTAAATGGGAGGTTTTAGCAACTCAAAATCTACACAGATTTATTATTATTGCCAGTCCTGGGGCTTGGACTCAGGGCCTGAGCACTGTCCTTTTGCTGAAGACTAGCATTCTACTGAAGAGCCAGACTTTGAAGTCAGGCCCCACTTTACCACGCGAACCTCACTTTACCACACGAACCTGAGATAAGCAGGCCCTGTGAGCAGAGCCAGGACAAGCTTATTAGGGCCCAGCCGGTCAAGCACTCTAACCGCTGGGAATGCTTAACTCTAACCACCCCTAGAATGCCTCGAGCCCTGTGCCTCGAGCCCTGAGCCAATCAGGTTTGTACCCGTATCCTAATCTTGCTTGAACACCTGATTGCTGTAACTTTGTTTTTTGTCTTACTTGAACACCTGATGGCTGTAACTTTGTTTTTGCCTTTATAAGCCCTGTGCAATCGCAGCTTGGGGCTTCCTCCTAACCTTCGCTGTGTCGGTGGGTAGGACGAGGCCCCAGTTGCAGCTGGCCTGAATAAAGTCTTGCCTTGCTTTTGCATTTTGGAACGTCTGAGTCTCGGTGGCCTTCTTGGTGGTCGTTTCGCGACTTGGCATAACACTACCACTTGAGCCACAGCGCCACCCCAGCTTTTTCCGTGTATGTGGTGCTGAGGAATGGAACCCAGGGCTTCATGCATGCTAGGTGAGCACTCTACCACTAAGCCACATTGCCAGCCCCTTAATTTTTTTTTTTCAGGGTTTGTGAAAGCACATGTCTGATCATGTCATGTTTTTCTTTTTTAATGTATTTGTTTATTTTTGTTTTTGTTGCCAGTCCTGGGGTGTGGACTCAGGGCCTGAGCACTGTCCCTGGCTTCTTTTTGCTCAAGGATAGCACTCTACCTCTTGAGCCACAGCGCCACTTCTGGCTTTTATCTATATATGTGGTGCTGAGGAATTGAACCCAGGGCTTCATGTATACGAGGTGAGCACTTTACCACTAAGCCACATTCCCAGCCCCTTAATATATATATATATATATATTTTTTTTAAGAAAGTGGTTCTAAGTCTTTTTGGAATGCAACATTATCAATTAATCTCTTTCTCTTTCTCTGGTTTGAACTCAGGGCCTGAGTACTGTCCCTGTGTTTTTGTGTTCAAGGCTAGCAATCAATCACTTGAGCCACTGCCCTCCTTGTAGCTTTTTTTTGTTGGATAACTGGAGATAAGCGTCTCACAAACTTTCCTGCCCAATCCGGCTTCCAACTGCAATGCTCGGATCTCTGCCTCCTTACAGGTGTGAGCCACAGGCACCTGGCCATGGCTTCTTTTTTAATTTGCCTGTATGAATTATCCTTTTTACTTTACCTGCTTGGAATTGTCCACGGCTATGAAAGACTGAACTAATATTATTTCGGGGACGTCGCTTTTTTTCCCCTCCCCGCTTTCTTTCTCATTGGGATGCTTTCCACTTCCCTTCCCTGCAGACCTTCAGTGGTCTACTGTCTGCTGAAAAATCTTTCTCAGTCTCCCCGCCCCCCCCGCCCCCCCAAAACCTCACAACTGCTGAATCAGCGCCTGCGCGTTGATGTGATTCTCATACACCTTACTGAGTGAGAAGCGTCTGATTTGGATCTGGGCACTTTGCCCACACTTGAACCTCATCCTCCTCTCCGAAGAGCAGTGGTGAGGAAGAGCAGCTCTTTGGTGACAGCTATGTCAGGAACGGACTCCACCCAGGGGACCGGTGACACTTCTCACCAAACCCAAGTCCTGGATGCACAGGAAGATGGTCACTAAACATAGGCTGCGCCTAAGAAAAGACACAAGCGTCGTCTGCAGGCTTTTCAGCGGGTGCGAGAGGGTGGAACAGGAAAGGGAGGAAAGCAAGTTCCTGGATTCCAGAAACCACAGCTCATCTAGGTGCTACTTTCTCCCGAATTTAGCACCAAGCTGTGCCATGAAGCACCTCTTTACAGACCTCCACCCCCCTCCACCTTCTGCCTTCCATGAAAACGTCACCATGGCAGGCAGACCTCTCCTGGAGGGAATTAACCGTTTGGAGCTTTCCAAGCGGGTCTGGCTGTTCCCTGTTTTCTGATGTAGTCATGGTGAAACCTGAGTCATCTGAGGTGCTGGTGGTGCCAGAGAGCGCGGCGGGAAGGATCCGGCGGGGCAGGCCCGCAGCCTCGCTCCCGGGCTCTCCCTCCCTCCCACCCTCCTTCCCTTCCCTGCCCTCCCCTCCCCTCCCCTCCCCTCCCCTCCCGGGCTCTCCTGCCCTCCCTCCCCGCAACACACTTTCTCCAAGAGCAAACAATATGTTTAGCATACTTTAAATGCAAAGTGGAAAAGTTCTTTTTTTTTTTTTTTCTCTTTTATTCGCTGCTCGCGTTCACAGACGGCAAATAGGTAACCCCCCAAACACACCCTGGTTTGGGGTGTGCTTGTCATTTCTGCAAAGTTCTGACTCATCGTCTGGAGGACAATGATTGACTTTTTTCCACTCTTCACATAACTGCTCAGAATGTCTCCTCGCCGGGGCGGGCGCGTTTCTTTCCCGGGTGGGGTGCCTTGGAGGGGCGGGGGGGGCGATCTTCCTGGCGCGGGGCGGGAGCGGGAGCGGTGGGGGGCCCGGTTGGGCCCGGTGGGGCTGCGGGTTCGGAGCCCGTGCGCTCTCTCGCTCCCCCTGGATCGGAGAAGTTGGCCAAGGGGAGCGCGGAGCGCCATTGTGATGCGGGTGGGAGGGGTGGAGCCACCGAGCCGGGGCTCCATTTAGATCTCCCCGCGCTTCGGGGCGCGCCCAGTTCCCATTGCTACACCCCAGTCCGTCCCGGGAGAGGATCCCCGGGAGGAGGCGCCCGGCCACTCCCCGCCGTGCCTGCGAGCGTCCCCGCCGCGGAGCGAGCGACCGCGGGGCTGCCGCCGAGCCGCCGAGATGCCGGGCCCGTGGCTGCTGCCGCCCGCTGCCCACTTGCTCTGCGTGTGCGCGATCGCGGGGGCCGCCGCCGCCGCCGCCGCCGGGTAGGAGCGCGCGCGCGCGGGGAGGGCGCGCGCGGGGAGGGCGCGCGCGCGCGGGGCGGCCGGGCCCCGGGACCCTGCCCCCCAAACCCTCCCCCCCCCCCCCGCGCCGCCTGAGCCCGGGCAGCTCGCAGGCTCGCGGGGGCGCCCACCCTCGGTGCCTTCAGCGTGCGTGGCCGTCCGTGGGGCGAGCACGGCGTCCGCCCGAAAGGTGGTCTGAAGTTTTCGCTCGTATCTTTGTTATTTGCCGGCCGTCGCTTTGGCGAGCAAGGCATTGTGTTTTATTCTTTAGGTCCGCGTCGCCTCTGCCATTTCTTTCCCGACTTTATTATTATTATTATTATTATTATTATTATTATTATTATTATTATTATTATTATTACTTCTTATTCTCCTAAACCCAGCGCCCGCTCGCTGCCTTCCCGCCGCCAGGCTCGCTGCTCGCGCGCTCTTCCACGCGGGATGCGTCGTCAGCTTGGCACGGTCCGAGGGCGCCTGGGGAGGGAGCCAAACGAGAGCGGCCGGGGACTAGAGCGGGCTCCGCCGGTGACCGGCTTCTGCTGATGGATGAGTCCCCACCTTCAGCCGGGGCAGGGAAAGTTGGGCCCCCATCCTGTCCCTGAGCTTTGTCACTCGGGCCTGTCGCTCCACCACTCGAAGCGCAGCTTCACCTCCGGCTTTTTGCCGGTTCATTGGAGATAAGCGTTTCCTGGACCTTTCCTGCCTGGGCTGGCTTTGAATCTCCAGATCTCAGCCTCTTGGATAGCTAGTCACCAGCATCTGGTGACTGTGCTTTAAAAAAAAAAAAAAAGAATTAACTTCTTTCATGGTCTGTTATATCTGAAAATTCTACCACTGGCAGTTTATTTTATTTTAAGATAATATAGTGGTATGTTTCAATTAATGCAATCAGGTGATTTCCCTCCACCCCCACCCCCATCCTGGGCACCATGCTCAAATATAGAGATTCCAATAGGAAACAGACCCCAAATCCTAGTCTCTCTCTCTCTTCTTTCCATCTCTCTGTCTCTCTTTCCCTGGATGCTGTCCCTGAGCTTTTTTTCTACTCCTTTGAGTCATAGCTACACTTCTGGTTTTCTAGTGATTAATTGGACTTTCCTGCCTAGAATGCCTTTGAACCATGATCCTCAGATCTCAGCCTCCTGAGTAGCTAAGATTACAGGTGTGAGCCACCAGCACTGGCTGAAACTCTCTTTTTTTTTAAAAAAATGTATTATTATTATTATTATTTGGTGCTGGAACTGGGGCTTAAACTCAGAGCCTCATGCTCTTGCTTGTTTTTTCTTGTCAAGGCTGGTGCTCTACCTCTTGAACCATACCTTCACTCTGGCCTTTTGCTGGTTTGTCTGCCTGGGCTGACTGAACTGCAAGCCTTCATATCTCATTCTCCTGTGTGGCTTTGATGACAGATGGGAGCCACTGGATCCTGATAGAAACTCTCTTTTCTCCTGCTGTGAACTGTCTAGGCCCCGCTTTCTGGTGAGCGCGCCAGCGATCATCAGGCCTGGAGGAAGGGTCACGGTGGGGGTGGAGCTCCTGGAACACAGCCCTGCGGTGGTCACTGTGAAGGCCGAGGTGTTGAAGACCTCATCCAATCTGACAGTCTCTGTCCTGGAAGCAGAAGGAGTCTTCCAGAAAGGTGAGATCGTCTGCAGAGCTTTACTCCTCTGTAGTATGACTGGAGCATGCTAGAGGCATGTATCAGATGTGTAACAGAGAAACCCTAGTTCGGGATGACTTACAGGTAATTTACACTCGTGTGCAATCCGACACGGGGGTTTCCAATGGTCTTTCAAGTGGAGATTCTGGAGAGCCAGTGGCTTCCTCAGCACCTACCACCAACATGGCCATCCAGGCTGTAGGGCAAGAGTGTGGAGGTTTCATGGTGGAGCCTAGGAATGGTCCCAACACCATAGCACACAGGCAGGAAGCTAGGAAATCCATGAACCAGTGTGCCCAGAGGAGAAATGGAGCAGGCCTAACCTTCTCGGACACAAAACCATGTCTATTCGATGAAAGTAAGTTTCTTGACTAAACAAGACTGTAAGAGGAGCGCCGCAATAGTCAAAACCCAGCTTTATAATAGCTGGAATGATTGTAAAGGCCACGACAGTGAAGGCCATTTGTAAAAAGAGCCAATATTTCTTTCTTTTTAAAAATATTATTTTGTAATTATTATTATAAAGGTTCGGTACAGACGGGTTACAGTTACATAAGTCAGATAATGAGTACATTTCTTTTTGGACAGTGTCACCCCTTCCTTCTCTCTTTCTCTCAGTTTTCTCCTCCCATCACCACCCTTAAGTTGTATAGGTCATTTTCAGAAGTGTCTAGTGAGTTCCACTTCTGCACTGATTCATCCTTTGTCCTTTCCAAAGACAGATAAATGAACAAACAAGACAAAAAGAAAAGAAAAATAACCACAAAGAAAAAAAAAAACTTCTTGTTTCCATTTCCTGGAGTTCATTTTGAAAATTTTATTTTACATGATCAAATACACATAGGTACTGCGTGTTTGTGTTTCTCCCCTAAGAATATCCCCCTTTGGCCTCACTCTGTGTGAATAAACCAACCTTCCTTGTTTCAGGTTTGAACTCTAATCTGCCCTAGAATTATATTGGGCCAGTGAAGGATTTTTTTCGTGTGTGTGTGTGTGTGTGTGCACACATGTGTGCATTGTGTGTGCTGAGCTTAATTCAGGACTTGGGCTCTGTCCCTTAGCTTTTTCACTGTAGGCTGACACTCTACTACTTGAACCACAGTTCCATTTCCAATTTTCTTTTGGTATTAATTTGGAAATAAGAATCTCACAGACATTCCTGCTTTGGCTAGCTTCTAACCACAATCCTCAGATCTCAACCTCCTGAGTACTAGGATCACAGGTGGGAGTTAGGGTGCCTTCAATATAACGGGAAAATAACTTTGGAGGTCAGCACTTAATTTTTTTCCATTAACATGAACACGTATGATATTTTCCTTTCTAGTTGCCAGAGTAATACATACTCAAGTCTTGCAATTTGATAAACTCTGAAATAAATGAAAAAAATTCACTCCTCCTACCACCAAATCCTGGGAAATACTAGTAACTAGAAGAATGTTTAGATATTTGTTCAAAGCCTGGAATTGGAGCCCAGTGAAATTACTCATTTCTGAAAATGAATGAATCTTTGTCTTATGACTCTAGCTAGAGGAAATATTGATGCATTACATCACAGGAGATAGTGCTAAGGTGGTTCCACATTTAGAGTTTATGACTTTGAGTGCTAGTGGCACACACCTCAAATCCTAGCTATTTGGGAGGCTGAGATCTGAGGATCATGGTTCGAAGCCAGCCCTGGCAGACAAACCCGAAAGACTGTTATCTCCAATTAACCAGCAAAAAGCCGTAAGTGGTGGTCTGGCTTATATTGTAAGCCTTGAGTGAAAAATCTAAGGGACAGTGCTCAGGTTCTGAGTTCAAGCCCCAGTATTGGCACAAAAAAATTACAATTTTCCCTTGAGGAGTAAGGCTGAACTTCTGCAGTGCAGAAGTTCAGAATGACAGGGTGATTTTGACTAATACTGGCATTTCCGTGGATATTTATATATACTTATCCTATTTCTAATGTCTTTCCTACATGCTCTTTGATCAGTTTCCCTCCCATAAACAGTAGCTTCTGCATTGTGGGTACTGCCTATTATTGTGGCTTGGTTTTTATTTTTTATAGTCAATCATGGGGCTCCGGGCCTGGGTGCTCTCCTTGAGCTCTTGAGCTCAAGGCTAGCACTCTATCACTTTGAGCTATAGGTCCTCTTCTGGTTTTCTGGTGGTTAACTGGAGATAAGAATCTCACAGACTTTCCAGCCTCAGCTGGCTTGGAGCCACGATTCTCAGATCGCAGACTCCTGAGTAGCTAGGATGACAGGCATGGGCCACTGACACCTGGCTTGATTTTTAATTTTATCTTAGACTTTTCTTTGGGGAGGGGAAGATCCCTTACTTGCTCAAGGTTGGATTGGAAAACCTTGACCAGGTTGCAAAATGGATCTCTGAAAAAGAAAGCGGGAAAATTCTGCTGTTCCCAATGGGTGGTTTTGATTCTGGGCATGCAGGGCCTCTCGGAATCTGCCATTGTCTGGAGTGCCCAGCTTCTTTCAAAGGAGAATGTTACTCTATTATCAGAGCCTACATTGTTCTCCAAGCAGATGCTTCCTGAACTTTAGCACTTAAGAATCAAGACATCTCTCCTCTTGGTCCTCACTTCCTTTATCTGACTTCTCCAGTTGTAGCAGATGTAGATAATGAAAGACTTCTAAATCTAGGAGGGTATGGCTCTTCACAGAATGCCCCATTTTGTTCTGTATTTCTTTCCCATCATGTACAATAAACCTTTTATTTTTTTTACAATGAATCATTTTATTTGGCAGTTAACAGGTTACATTGGCTGTAAAGGCTATACAATGGGATGTTAACAAAATCTTAAGAAAATACTTATGCCTGCAGTTATATAATTAATTTGGATTTTATGTTTGTAACTATACCTCTTTAATTCATACAATACATTTTGGATCTGATTGTTTCATTAATTGCCCATGAGGACCCCCAAGAAAAGGCTGGATTTTAATAAAGACTGATCTTGTAGCAGAGTTGCACAGGGACTTGCTTACATTTTTTTTTAACCTATTTCAAGTAATTTATTGAAAAGTATTTTTTCTCACCTTGTGAAATATCACTTATATACATATACTGAATATACATATCTGCTTCAAAACTTACTGTTTCTATGAATCTCACTGCTTTTACATATGCAGTTTTATGATAGCATCATTATTTGTTGACTTTAAATTTTACATTTTAAACATTGTTCTTTTTGGGGGGGGGGTTGGGGTTTGAGTTATTTATTTATTTATTTATTTAGCCAGTCCTGGGCTTTGCACTCAGGGCCTGAGCACTGTCCCTGGCTTTTTTTTGCTCAAGGCTGGCACTCTGCCACTTGAGCCACAGTGCCACTTTTGTTCGTTTTCTGTATATGTGGTGCTGGGGAATTGAATCCAGGGCTTCATGTGTATGAGGCAAGAACTCTTGCCACTAGGCCATATCCCAGCCCAAACATTGTTCTTTTTTCTTTTTCAAGAAAATGTGGTATATATACACAATGGAATCTATGCTTCCATCAGAAAGAATGATATATTGCTCCATTCATAAGGACATGGAAAGACTTGGAAAAAAATCATATTAAGTGACATAAGTCAGACCCAAAGAAAAATAGGTTCCATGCTTTCCCTCATTTGTAATAATTACAATATGTCTAGTATAGTCCTAGCAGAGGATCACAATACCTCAATAGCTATGTACATATGACCACATAAAATAATGCTAATTGAAATAAACTCTAAGAAATGGAAACAAGATTTGTTTTTTAAAAATGTACTGTGTGAAGCTATTTCTTTCTTCTTTCATTTTTCTTCCCTTTTGTTTATCCCCTGTAACCATTGTTTTTGATTTTGGTACCTTGTGTCTTGTGCATTCATTTATCTGAGTTAGGGAAGGGAAGGAGACTAACAAAATGGTGAGACAGTGGACAAAGGGTGAATGTTAGAATGAACTTTACAACTTGAGGAGAAGGGTGTGTGTGGGGGAAGCAAAGTAGGAGAAAACGAGGGAGGGAATAACAATGTTCTACAAGAAATGGACTCGTTTCCTTACGTATGTAACTGTAACCCCTTTGTACATCACCTTTACAACAAAATAAAATAACATTTAAAAAGTGGAAATATACTTTTATTCTAATTGTTAAGGTGTTGTACAGAGGGGTTATCATTTCATAAGTCAGGAAATAAATTCCTTCCTTCCTTCCTTCCTTGCTTGCTTCCTTCTTTCCTTCCTTCCTTTTTTTTTGTTGTTGTTGGTCATCAGGCTTAAATTCTGGGTGTGGTCGCTGTTTCAGAGCTTGTTTTCTCAGTCTTGAGCTCTACCACTTGAACTACAGTGCCATTTCTGCTTTTCTAGTGGTTAATTGAGATAAGAGTCTCATGGACTTTCCTGCCCAGGCTGGCTTAGAACCATGATCCTCATATCTCAGCCTCCTGAGCAGCTAGGATTACAGGGGATGAGTGTATTTCTTTTTTAGACAATGCCACCTGTTCCTTAGCTTTCCCTCAGTTCCCCTCTTCTGTCCCTGCCCACAGGTTACATAGTTCATTTTCACCTAGTTTATACTGTATAGCATGATTGCATTTGTTCCCCACCCCCCCTTCTTTCTTTCATCAAGGGGCTTGAGGTCAGCGCCTGGGTACTGTCTCTGAGCTTTTTTGCTATTTCTGGTTTTCAGGTGGTTAACAGGAGATAAGACTTTCATGGACTTTCCTGCCTGGCTGGCTTGGAACTTCAATCCTCAGATTTTAGCCTCCTAAGTAACTAGGGTTACAGGTGTGAACCACCAGCACCCTGTTTGTCTGTTTGTCTGGGACTTACATTTGAATTTTTTTTCCTTCAGAAGTTCTGCACAGTGTGGATGGAGTGTTTCACCATAAGCGAAATGTATTTGGAGCTTAATTAAGACCTGAAGGATTCAGATTGCAGACTGTACTGTAATAAAGGCAGGAAAGTATGGCTTTTTATTAGGGAGCAGTTCGTTCACTTGTTTGAGAGACGGGGGAAATTTTATTAATACTTTCATTAGAAACTATTAACATTTTACTAATTGTTTCATGCTGGAGGCCTGGGCGTTGGTTGTATGGCAACTATTACTGTACGCTAATCTGGCCAGGTGTGGTGGTGTGCTCAGGAGGCAGAGACAGAAGGATCAAAGGTTCGAGGCCTACCTGAGGAACAATGGGTTTCAAGCTAGCCTGGTCTACATACTGAGAGGCTATCTCAGAACAAACAAAAATTAACCAAGCAGCCTGGTTCAGGTGGCTCATTCCTGTAATCCGAGCTGCTAAAGAGGCTCACATCTAAGGATTGCTATTAGAAGTTAGTCGTGGCAGGTGAGACACTTTTTTGTTTTGGTTGGTCATGGGGCTTGAACTCTGGCCCTGGGTGCTGTCCCCGAGCTCTTCAGCTCAAGGCTAGTGCCCTACCACGTGAGCCACAGTGCCACTTCTGGTGTTTTTTTTTGTGTGTGTGTTTTTTGTGGCTTATTGGAGAAAAGAGTCTCACAGACTTGTGCCCTGGCTGGTTTTGAACCTCAATCCGCAGATCTCAGCCTCCTGAGTAGCTAGGATGACAGGCGTGAGCCAAGAGTGCCTGGCTTTTTTTTTTTTTTTTCCAGTCCTGGGGCTTGAACTCTGGGTGTGGACACTGTCTGAACTTCTTTTGCTCAAGGCTAGTACTCTTACCGCTTGAGCCACTGCACCACTTCCAGCTCTGTACGTGGTACTGAGGAATGGAAACCAGGGCTTCATGTATGCTAGGCAAGCATTCTACCATTAAGCCACATCCCCAACCCCTCCCATATATATATATATTTTTGGCCAGTCCTGGGGCTTGAACTCAGGGCCTGAGCACTGTCCCCGGCTTCTTTTTGCTCAAGGCTAGCACTCTACACTTGAGCCACAGCGCCACTTCTGGCTTTTTCTGTATATGTGGTGCTGGGGAATCGAACCCAGGGCTTCCTGTGTGCTAGGCAAATGCTTTACCACTAAGCCACAACACCACTTCCGGCTTTTTTTTTTCTTCTGATTATGTGGTACTGAGGGATCAAACCCAGGGCTTCATGCATGCTAGGCAAGTACTCTACCACTATGCCACGTTTCCAGGCCCCATGAGGCTCAACAAAAAGCTGGAATTGGAGGTGTGCAGTGCTTGCGTAGAGTGAAAAAGCCAGGTGAGAGCACAAGGTCCCGAGTTGAGGGCCCAGTAGGGGCACAAAACAAGACTAAACAACAAACCCAAACTAACCAAATGACCAACCAATCAGCTGCCAACTAACCACTACCACCAAAAAGCAAAACAAAGAGAAACCCCCAAACAAAAAAACCAGCAAGCAGGAAAGCAGACAAACCACAACAGGAAAACATTCATCCTGAGTTTATTGAGGATTGGTTTTGTGTGTGTGTGTGTGTGTGTGTGTGTGTGTGTGTGTGTGTGTGTTTGTGCACATGAGAGAAACTAAGAGAGGCAGAGACAGAGGCAGAGAGACAGACAGCCCTTAAGAAAAATCATTTCTACGAAAACGAGGTCTGTGCAGTTGTATCCATACTCTAAAGACATTTTATTAGCATCTGTTAGCTGTACCGAGGGTTTCTGTGTGGCATGTCCATATATACATGCAATTTCACTCGCTATACCCCTTCCCCTCCCAACCCCACTTCAGCAAGCTTCGTTGTTCTACTTTCACACGTGCACATGGGGGATTTTGGCCATATTTGTCCTCTCGTTCTCTCCCCCCTCCATTAACACCCACACCCCAGACAGGACATGGTTTGCCTTCCTGTCACCTTTTTTTTAAGGGTATATTAATTGTTCAAAAGGACTTTAGCTGGTATCAAGGGTCTCACACACATGCATATACTTATTTATCATTTTATTTTATTATATTTTTTTGGCCAGTCCTGGGCCTTGGACTCAGGGCCTGAGCACTGTCCCTGGATTCTTTTTGCTCAAGGCTAGCACTCTGCCACTTGAGCCACAGCGCCACTTCTGGCCGTTTTCTGTATATGTGGTGCTGGGGAATCGAACCCAGGGCCTCATGTACACGAGGCAAGCACTCTTGCCACTAGGCCATATCCCCAGCCCCACATGCATATAGTGTACCCTAATCATGTCGAGCCCCACGTCCCTCTTGCTTTCCTCAGTCCTCACCCTCTACTATTCTTCTGTGGGGAGGTTCCTGTTCTCAGGTGTATTTGTGGTCACCCTTGCTAGCATTACACCTCTTCTCTATGGTCAGTCCAGTAGTTCGTAACTTACTCTTCCTATATAGGAATGCACAAGCTTAATAAATATAACCGAGCCGGTAACTGGTAGCTCATGCCTGGAATCCCAGCTACTCAGGAGGCTGAGATCTGAGGATTGCAGTTCAAAGCCAGCCTGGGCAAGAAAGTCCATGAGACTCTAACCTCCAGTTAACCATCAAAAAGGTGCAAATGGAGCTGTGGCTCCAGTGGTAGAAGCACTAGCCTTGAGAGAAAAAAAACAAGTGAAAGGAAGAGGCCGTTAGCCCAGAACATATATGTACATGTGTGCACGCACACACAGACACACACACGCACATGCATGCACACAATACAATTGGCAAAATACTGAGGAAGCCGTTGGCTTGTAATCCAGCCACAAAGAGGGAGGCTGTCCCCTCTCTCCTCCCGCCTCAGTAACCATCTCTTTCCTACTTCTGCTTTTTCTCAGAGTCCTAAGCCAAATCCAGAAAGGAAGTAAAAGAACGGAACCCTAGGTTTTAAGTGAGGGTAATGCTCTCCTCTGTGAAGGCACAGCAGAGATTTGAAATATTTATGTCTTTGAAATCATCATCTCCATTTTATTTTGTTGTCTCTTGTCATGTAGAACTTTCACTTTTTCCTGAACAAGATTCACATAGAGCTGGCTGGTGGATCACATCTGTACTCCTAGCTCCTGAGGGGGCTGAGATCTGAGGATCACCATTTGAAGCCAGCTCAGGCAGGAAAGTCTGTGAAACTCTTATCTACAATAAACTACTCAGAAAAATCAGGAAGTAGTGGTGTGGCTCAAGTGGTAGAGGGATTCCCTTAAGCACAAAGAGGCTCAGAGACAGAGCCCAAGCCTTGAGTTCAAGCCCCAGGATCAGAAAAAGAAAAAAAAAAGTCTCATGAATTTTTCTGCCCCGGCTTGCTTCAAACTGTATTCCTGAGATCTGAGATTCCTGAGTAGCTAGGATTACAGGCATGAGCCACCAGCCCCAGGCTTACGGTTTGTTTTTTTCTTTTTGTCTTCCTTTGGTCTTAAAGTCCTGGGGAGGTAATAGAATGTGTTCATATACTTTTTTATTTTAATGTGGTGCTGAGATTTGAACTCTGAGCCTCAAGCTTGCTAGGCAGGCACTCTTAACGCTGATCCAAGCCTTTCAACTTTTTTGTTAGAAACAATGCTCCTTAACATGCCATTTGTGCTGCCTAGATCAAAATCAGTGCTATGGTTTTTATGAAGGTGGATTAATTAGTGTAGTGTGGGCGGGTCTCCTGGGGCAGGTTCCACAGGCAGCTTTGCCCATGGAACTCTGTCTGAACTTGTAGCTAAGTAAGAATTATTTTTAAAGGGTGTGGACTCCTCATTCACAGGGCTAAGCTGCTGTGTGGGATATATGTTAATAAGTGGGTGGAGCCTGAGGATAAAGAACCTCTTGTAGTAGATGTGATTGGCTCAGGAGCCAGGTGACTGGCAGTGCAGGAGCTAGGGAAGTTATGATCTCACAAGCTTCAGCATTTCTTTTCTTCTTGCTTGTGCTGGTCCTGGGGTTTGAACTCAGGACCTAGGCACTGACCCTTAGGTTTTTGTTCAAGGCTGGTGTTCTACCACTTGAGCCAAAGCCCTACTTGTAGCGTTTAGGTAGATAATTGGGGCTGAGAGTCTTATGAACCTTTCTACTTCCAGTTGGCTTCCAGTTGTGATCCTCAGATCTCAGCCTACTGAGTAGGTAGGATTACAGGCGTGAGCCACTGGCTCCTGGCTCACTGATTATTTGATTATTTGCACTTTTAGCTCAGGTGATATATCACCCGAGCTTTGATTTGCTTACTTTGGGCTTCCTGATTGTCATGGCTGCGATCACAGGTACAGACTGCCACATCCGGCATCCTTTCTCAGCAGATGAACTATCCAGGGCTCGGCTGACACCACGATCCCCTGGATCTCAGTTTCCCATGTGACCTGGAGTGACATGTGTACTGCTGTTCCCAAGTATGAATTGAGAAGGAAATTATTATTATTATTATTATTTTTTGGTGCCAGTCCTGGGGCTTGGACTCAGGGCCTGAGCACTGTCCCTGGCTTCTTTTTGCTCAAGGCTAGCACTCTGCCACTTGAGCCACAGCGCCGCTTCTGGCCATTTTCTGTATATGTGGTGCTGAGGAATCGAACCCAGGGCCTCATGTATAGGAAGCGAGCACTCTTGCCACTAGGCCATATTCCCAGCCCAGAAGGAAATTTTTATGCCCAGTCTGGCCCCAAACTGTGATCCTCTAATCTTAGCCTTTCAAGTAGCTAGGGTTACAGAGGTGAGCCACTAGCATCCAGCTCAGGCTTCAGTTGAGTAATCTGAGAAACAGTGATTTCCACCTTATTCAATTATTTGTTTATTGTGCAGATTCAATGGTGTAACTTACTTAAAACACTCAAAGTGTAGGACTTGGAGAAAATGGTATCTGTGGTTATTGGAATAGCATAGCAATAACTCATATCAGAGGCAGTTATTGCCAGGCACTGGTGGCTCACACCTGGAATCCTAGCTACTCAGGAGGCTGAGATATAAGGATCGCAGTATGAAGCCAACCCAGGCAGCAAAGTCCATGAGATTCTTACCTCCAGTTAACCACCAGAAAATGGAAAGTGGCTCACATAGTTGAGGGCTAGCCTTGAGCAAAAGAGCTCAGTGCCCAGGCTCTGAGTTTGAGCCCCACAACTGACCAAAAAAAAAAAAGAAGCCAGCTGGGGAAGAAAAGTTGGTGACATTTTTATCTTCAGTTAACCTGTAAGAAGCCGGAAGTGGAGGTGTGACTCAAATGGCAAAGTGCCAGCCTTAAGCAGAAAAAGCCAAGCATGAGCCCAAGGAAGTGAGGTCAAGTTCTAGTAGTAGCACACAGACACAGACACAGACACACACACGGAGCAATTATAAATCATCTATTGGGCTGATTGTGAACTGGGAATGCTACAAAGGTCTGTCACTAAGCGGAAACGGGAAAGGATTTAACACATTAAATACTTAGTTTCCTCATAGCACTGGGAACATTAATGTAAAATATTTAATTTCTAGGGCCCTGTGAAGTTGGCACTATGATCTCCATTTTGGGGATGAGGAAACTGAAGCTAAGAGAGAACAATTAATTTTTTCTAGCTAAACAAGTTACTAAAGGTTGAAGCCTGAATTTGAAGTTAGTTGCCTGAGGACCAGAGACCTTGAAAGGTCTGCCTGCAAGAGAGTGACCTATTTTTGTGTACTATATTTTGGGATAGTGGTGCAATGCTTTTTAGGCATCCTCCTCCAAAAGCATTTTCACATTTACTTACAGCAGTTTAGATCAGATCCGATAAAATCTAATTTGGGTCTACACTGCTGGAGCTGGACATGTTGTAGAATCCCATCAGTCAGGAGAGTGAGAT
The DNA here is from genome assembly GCF_023159225.1 of Perognathus longimembris pacificus. NCBI lineage: Eukaryota > Metazoa > Chordata > Mammalia > Rodentia > Heteromyidae > Perognathus > Perognathus longimembris. The sequence continues at coordinate 8,800,549 of NC_063169.1, read as the reverse complement.
GAGAGAATCAGGAGTTCAAGCCCAGCCAGGCATTACAGGCTCATGCCTGTAATCCTAGCTACTCAGGTGGCTGAAATCTCAGGCTCATGGTTTGAAGCCAGCATGGGTAGGCAAGTTCAAGTTCAAGGACCTGTACCAAACAAACAAACAAACAACAACAACAAATTCATGGCCAGCTTGGGCTTTGTTAAAAAAACACAAAAACAAGAATTGCAAAATGAGCTGGGCACTAAGTGGCTCACACCTGTAATCCTAGCTGTTGAGGAGGCTGAGATCTGAAGATTGAGATTCAAAGCCAGCCCGGGCAGAAAATTCCATGAGACTCTTATCTCCAATCAAACACCAAAAAAGACAGAAGTAGAAATGTGGCTGGAGTAGTAGAGTGCTAGTCTTGAGCACAAAAACTCAGGGACAGTGCCCAGGCCTTGAGTTCAAGCTCCAGAAGCAGCGTGTGTGTATGTGTGTGTGTGTGTGTGTGTGTGTGTGTGTGTGTATGTGTGTGTGTATGTGCATGCACACACGCGCGCACACTGCAAAATGAAATGCTAGTTCTTCTCTTAATTTATTATAAGCTTCATAGAGTTTTCACAGATCCTGGCAGGAACCTCAAAGATAAGCCAACTGAATTGCCTAATTTCTATCTGGAGCGATGAAGGCAAAAGGCTGGCATTTGGAGACTTGCCCAAGATCAAGTTGCTTACTGGTGGCAGTGCTGTGAATGGATTATAGTTCTCTAGATTTGCAGCTCGCAGTCACTTCTGTTGACCAGTGGGTGTAAGAGCTAGGATATATTTGCAAATGGTCATTTTTTTATGGTATAAAAGAAAATGAGATTAGGGAGCTTAATGATGCTTACTAACATATATGTGCCGTGTCCCTTAGCTTTTTTTTTTTTTGCTCAGGTCTAGTACTCTACTACTTTGAGCCATAGCTCCACTTCCAGCTTTCTGGTGGTTAATTGGAGATGAGAGTCTCAAGACCTTTCCTGTCTGGGCTGGCTCCAAACCACGATCCTCAGATCTCAGCTAGGATAACAGGTGGGAGCCACCAGCACCTGGCCTTAGCTATTTTGCTCAAAGCTGGAGCTCTACCTCCTTGAGTCACAACTCCACATCCGTGTTTCTGGTGGTTAACTGGAGATACGAGTCCCACAGACTTTCGTGTCAGGGCTGTTTTGAAATCACAATTTGCAAACATTGGCTTCTTCAGTAGCTAGGATTGCAGGTGTGAGCCAGCAATGCCTGACTGAACAGGAGAACAGCTCTCTGCTAGGGCCTCACAAATTGAACATTGACACAGTACTGGAAAGCCTGAGAGTGAAATTTGGGCCCTGATAAGTCTATGTTGACTGATGGGAGGGAGGTGTTGGGAAGACCTTTCTCTGGCCTGCTTGTATTTCCAGCCCCTCTCAAGCCTAAGTATTGGTGCTAATTGTCAGCAGTGGAAAAACTTGTCTTGGGATTTGCTTGTGAATCAGTGACTGAGTGAAGTTGAAAATAAGCACACTAATTCTTCAAACTCCAAGTTCAACATGTGCTGCGCTTCTTCTAAGGCGGAATGAGTCACTGGCCTCATGACTCACCGAAGGGCTGCGTTGGAAACAGAAATCAGATTCCATCCGGGAAGAATTTGGGCTGGATTACTGGTGATCCTTTAGGTCTTGTGAAAGATGGCTTTCTAATACAAAACAGTTGTTTCTCCTTTAATTGATTACCCCTTGATTGATTTTTTTTTGTATGTGAAAATATGAATGAATGAGTGTTGGGAATTAGAGGAAGGATAGATGGGAGGTTCCAGAAGAATAATATTAATCCATTACTAACATTATTCTTGTGGAATATATTAACATTAATAATATATGAATGTCAATGGCATGTGATAATGTTAATAATGTTGAAGGTACAGAGAGAGCAAGCCCTGATTGATGGCTCACATCTGTAATCCTAGCTACTTAGGAGGCTGAGATCTAAGGGTTATAGTTCAGAGCCAGTCCAGGCAGAACAGTCAGTGAGAATCTTCTCTCCAATTAGCCAGCAAAAAGCCGGAAGTGGGGCTGGGAATGTGGCTTAGCGGTAGAGTGCGCTTGCCTAGCATGCATGACGCCCTGGGTTCGATTCCTCAGCACCACATACACATAAAAAGCCAGAAGTGGTGCTGTGGCTCAAGTGTGAGAGTGCTAGCCTTGAGCAAAAAATGCCAGGGACAGTGCTCAGGCCCTGAGTCCAAGCCCCAGGACTGGCCAAAAAAAAAAAAAAAAGCCAGAAGTGGAGCTGTGGTGCAAGTGGTAGAACACTAGCCACGAATGGAAAAAATTAAGCCAGATTGGAAGGCTCTGAGGTCAAGCCCCTGTATCAGCACACACATATGCACACATATGCACACAAATGTGCATTTGCTATTTGTTGCTTAGTGTGTTACGACTTAGGTAACATAATATAAATAGATAACACAGGAAATAAAACATTAGACAATGTGATATATAAAAAATCTTGAAAGGACTTTGAATGCTTTTGTGTGTGTGTGTGTGTGTGTGTGTGTGTGTGTGTGTGAGTGTGACAGTACTGAAACTTGAACTCAGAACCTGGTTACTGTCACCTAGCTTTTTCACTCAAGGGAGACATTCTACCACTTGAGTCATACCTCCACTTCTGGCTTTTTACTGAGGTAAGAATCTCACAGACTTTCGTATCCAGTCTTGCTTTGAACTTGAGTCCTGGTTTCAACCTCCTGAGTGGCTTGGAATATGGTTGTGAGCCGCCAATATCCGGCTCAATTATGTTTATGAAACATGCACATTCCTTCACAGGTAGATTGTTATGAATCATTGGGTTCATCACAGAGACAAGGTGATATTCTGCTAGAATTACAGGCATAAGCCACCATCCTCCAGCTGGATTTTATAAGTTTTTTTTCATAAAGAAATGATATTGTTTGAGTAGAAAGATAGGTTGAGCCAAATATCAACATTATACAACGGAGAATGATCATAGTGTACCTCACAGACATATATTATTTTATGTTTTGGGTTAAAATACAAAAAAATAGTAAAATAAAAAATAATTTTAGGCTTGAAGCCACACACACACACACACACACACACACACACACACACGGTAGAAGGATAGAAGAGTTTTTGCTTCATGCTTGTGTCTGCAAAGAGTACTTCTTGTGTTTGATTTTGTGTCTGCTACTGTTACCTTTTTCTTCCAGAGAGACATAGATGTCCATTCATAAACAGACCACCTCTGTTGACATATTTGGCATTTGTTGGGACCCCGTTATTTCACACGATGGAGAAGGGGAGAATGTGTTGGGGGAAGGAGCGGATGGGGGGGCCTGGCAGTCATGAGAAGACATTGCATTTTTTTCTTTTCCTGAAACTGGGGCTTGAACTCAGGGCCTGGACTCTGTCCCTGACCATTTGTCCTCAAGGCTAGCACTCTACTAATTGAGCCACAGCTCTACTTCCAGCTTTTTTGGTAGTTAGATGGAGATAAGAGTCTCTTGGACTTTTCTGCCTGGGCTGGCTTTGAACTGTGATCTTCGGATCTCAGCCTCCTGAGTAGCTAGGATTACAGGCGTGAGCCATCAGTGCCTGGCAAACATGTTTATTATTCTACGTTGCTGAGTAGCACAGGGCTGCTATACTGGTTAGGTGCTTGTGCACACACACATACACACACACACACTTGCATTGGAAAATCCATTTTTTTTTTCCAATAGTGTTTCTGGATTTAGCTGCATTTTCAATTATATACCACTTTTCCTCCTTCAGTGAGTCTCCAGAGCCATTGGTGGGAACAGATGTCAGAAGAGGTAGCATATGGTTTTTTACAGAGTATATTTAAAAGTTAAGGAAAGGTTAGTTTTTGTGTATGCTTATTATACAACTTAAAAATAGCACGGACTCTATTTGTAAATCAAACGACTGGTTGTCAGGCCGTGCCAAGTGTGAAGCCTTCAAACAAGGTTCTTTTGAGTTCCTTGGGCGGCTCAGGGAAGGACATAGCCTCTAAAGGCTTGTGTGACAGGCTTGTTGAGATTTCACAGGAAAATGTGATCGCGGTTTAGCAAAGTTATCTGGAATAGCATGAAGAGGAACGTTCTATAACAAGGTGTGTCCTTGGTGAGTGATTTAAAAGAGTGCCACTGAGATGTGTAAGAAATGGTGGCCCTGTGCCACATCCGAGGGGAGTGGGGTTTCTGAAAGACAGAAATATGTTAACAAGGGTTTTCAAATACTGAAATACTGTCTATTAATTTTCTGCCTAGCAACAGTAGAGAAAGAGGTTATTATTCCTCTTCTACCCTGACTCCACCATCCTTAGTTTTATGTTTCAGTGGCATAGACTATTGCTTAAATATTAGGACTTTCAAATAAGTCCTATGCTATGAGTTAGTAAGTGTCTGGGAAATTCCAAACTGTATTAATAGATTTAGAGGGAAGACAATGCATTAAGAAAAAGTGAAAGCTGGGCACTGGTGGCTCACATCTGTAATCCTAGCTTCTCAGGAGGCTGAGAGCTGAGGATTGCAATTCAAAGCCAGCCTAGGTGGGAAAGTCCATGAGACTCTAATATCTAATTAACCACCAGAAAACCAGAAGTAGAGCTGTGGCTCAAATGGTAGAGCAATAACCTTGAGCAAAAGAGATTAGGACCAGTGCCCAGGCCCAGAGTTCAAGCCCTATGAGTGACAAAAAAAGTTAAGTATTTAAAAATAACTTTTGTTCTTTCGGTGCTGGGACTTGAATTCAGGACTTTAGGCTTATGTAGGCTGGCTTTCTTATTATTACTTTTTCTTTCATGCTGGTATAAGGGCTTAAACTCAAGGCCTCTCATTCTCTTAGCTTTTTCATTCATAGCTGATACTCTACCACTTGAGCTGTAGTTCCACTTCTTTTTTTTTTTTTTTTGGCCAGTCCTGGGCCTTGGACTCCGGGCCTGAGCACTGTCCCTGGCTTCTTCCCGCTCAAGGCTAGCACTCCGCCACTTGAGCCACAGCGCCGCTTCTGGCCGTTTTCTATGTATGTGGTGCTGGGGAATCGAACCTAGGGCCTCGTGTATCCGAGGCAGGCACTCTTGCCACTAGGCTATATCCCCAGCCCTGTAGTTCCACTTCTGCCTTTTGACCTGATTTGTCTGCCTCAGCTGGCTTTGAATCCCTGTCTTCACATCTCAGCCTCCTGAGTAGCTAGGCTTCAAGGCATGAGCCACTGGCATCTGGCAAAAGTTGGCTTTGGATTCATGAAGCTAGAGAGTAGAGCTCATGTAGGATCTCTTTACACATCCTGAGAGAATTAGAATTGCATGAGATGCCTATCTGCCCTTACACTCTCACTTCTGGGTGGAGTGCTTAACTTTGGCTAGCTGTCTTCCTTGGTTCAGTGACTGGTGTCATGTTTCTACAGTTGGACCCAGATAGGTGATCATCCAGCTCTTCCAACTTTTCTTTAGTGAGGAAGGTAATCGAAGGTAGTCTGACTAACCATTACATTAAAAAGAAGTTCTATGCAATGAGATTTCCTGCACTTCAGATCTGGTAAGCTTGTTTTGAATTGCCAAAATATTTGTCTTCCAATTAGTCAACCTAGGAGATTTATTTGGGTTGTAGACTCCCATCTGTTTGCTCATTTTTCCTTGCTTGAGGTCACTTGGATAAAAATAAATCTCCGTTGCCTGAGCGTTCCTCAGTCTTTGTGAATTTGCTGGTCATGGGAGGTGGGCTGTGTCAGATCGGGCTGGAAAGGAAGCACATTGTTTCCTCCATTAACTGAGCTGACAGATTAGTCAGCCTCATGATTTATCTGTGTGTGTGTGTGTGTGTGTGTGTGTGTGTGTGTGCATGCACGCGCGTGCCAATCCTGGGGCTTGAATTCAGGACCTGGATGCTGTGCTTTAGCTTTTGTACTAAAGACTAGTGCTCTATCATTGGAGCCACAGCTCCATTTCTGATTTTTTGGTTGTTAATGGGAGAAGTGTCTCATAGATTTTCCTGCCCAGATTGCCTCTGAACTCTGATCCCAGATCTCAGTCTTCTGATGAATTCGGATTGAAGGTGTGAGCCATCGGTGCCCAGCTCGGATACATCCTAAATGAGAGGGGAGAAGCCATTGTCACTCTCAGTGATGGGGTGCTGACTCACTGTAGGTTAATCTTTTCTATTTTCTTCAAGTGTGAGAGTCTGGTGGGCCCCCCTGCCGGACAAAAGCCAACTCCCACGGCGATCTGATCTGCTGGCAGGTCACCCTACCCAAGGCTGCTCCACCTGGGATGGTTTATGCAATATGGTTCTGATGGCCCACTAGCATAGTGTGAAGAACAAAGGAGTCAGGAAGACTGAGGGTTTCAACTTCTGGAATTGTCATGATGGGGAGAGCAACGAGCCAAGTCAGACTATGGAACCTGGACAGATAAGCAAATGTCTATATAAAAAAAGAACAAATTGCTTATTTTACCAACTCATTGTACAACACTGCTTTAATGCTACCAGCTGCCTGGTGAGAACCCAGCTCCACCATTTCTTGGTGTGTGTGTGTGTGTGTGTGTGTATGTGTGTGTGTGTGTGTTGGTACTCAGGCTTGAACTCGGCTTCATGCTCTTGCTTAGTTTTTCATTTAAGGCTGGCCCTCTACCACTTCAGTCACAGCTCCACTTCCAGCTATTTTGATAGTTAGTTGGAGATAAGAGTTTCACAGACTTTCCTGCTTGGGTTGGCTTTGAGCCACAATCCTCAGATCTCAGCCTCCTGAGTAGCTAGGATTATAGGCGTGAGGCTGACTACTTCCAGCTTTCTTGCTGGTTCATGGGAAATAAGAAATCTCTTGGGTTTGTCTGCCTAGGCTGCCTTTCCTATGCTCTGTTTTCATGTCTGCTTTGGTTTTCACGTTGTAGACACATTTCTGTCCTGCTCATTTCAGCACAGCAGTGAATACTAAAAATCAAAATAAACCAGGGGCTTACATTTGTAATCCTAGCTACTCAGGAGGCTGAGATATGAGAGTTTATGGTTTGAAGCCAGCCTGAGCAGAAAAGTCTGTGAGACTCTTTATCTCTCAACCATGAAAAAGCCAGGTGTGGAGATATGGGTCAAGTGGTAGAGTGCCAGCTTTGGGCAGAAAAACCCCCTAAAGTTGGGGAGGCCTTGAGTTCAAGCCCCAGTACTGGCCCCAAAACAAAATTTAAAAAACCCAATAAAACAAAACACCATTTTTTCTTTAAAAAATTGTCTTTAAACCGTTGCACAAAGGAGTTTCAATTCAACATATCACTTTATGAGTGCAATGCATGTAGTGTGTGTGTGTATGTGTGTGTGTGTGTGTGTGTGTGTGTGTTTGTGCTGATCCTGGGGTTTGAACTTGGGTCCTGGGCACTGTCTCTGAGCTCTTTTGCTCAAGGCCATCACTCTACCATTTGAGCCACAGCTCCACTTCTGGCTTTTTGGGTAGTTAGTTGGAGATGAATCTCCCAGCCTTTCCTGCCTGTGCTGGCTTCCAATCACCGGAACCCTCAGCTCTCAGCTAGGATTGCAGGCACGAGCCCAGGGCGCAGCTCAGTACAGCATCTTGAGCCTCAGGTTCGCTTTTGACACTGGGAAGTGTCCCTCCAGCGTATGCAGCCTTAGAATGGCAGCCAGAGCTGGGAGCTCACACCTGCAATCCTAGCTACTCAGGAGGCTGAGATCCCAAGGATTGTGGTGGTTTGAAGCCAGCCCAGGCAGGAAAGGCTGTGAGATTCTTTATGTCTCACAGACTCTGGCTTCAAACCATGATCCTCAGATCTCATCCTCTTCAGTAGTTAGGATTAAGGCATGAACCACTGGCGCCTGGCCTTTTATTATTACTTTGGTGGTACTAGGGTTTGAAATCAGACTCCTAGGTTTGCCAGGCCAGTGCTCTACCACTTGACCTATGCCCCTGACCCTTTTTGCTCTAATTATTTTTTGAGTAGGGTCTCACATTTATGCCTGGGCCGACCTGAACCTACAGTCCTCTTATTTATGCTTCCTGCATAGCTAGGCTCACAGGCGAATACCATCACACTTAGGTTTGTTTGTTGAGGAGGGGAGGGTATGTTGGAAGTTTTGCCAAGACGAGCCTTAAACCATGACCCCAGACTCCTAAGTAGTTAAGATGATGGACATGAATTACTATGCTCAGCTCAGAATTTTTTTAAATTGCATATATTTAAAGTAGGCAATATATTGTTATGAATTGTATATAAGTAGAAAAATGGTCACTGTACATGAAGCAAATTATTCTACCCATCATCTGACATAGTTATCCATTCTGTGTGTGTGTGTGTGTGCACGTGCGCATGTGTGTGTGTCTGTGTGTGCGTGCATTGGTACTAGTACTTGAACTCAGGGCCTACTGCTCTTCCTTGGCTTTTTAGCTCAAGGCAGATGCGATGTTGTTTGAGCCACAGCTCTAGTTCTGGCTTTTTGATGGTTAATTAGAGATAAGAGTGTTGAGGACTTTTCTGCCCTGGCTGGTTTTGAACTGTGATCCTACTATCTCAGCCTCCTGAGTAGCTAGGAGTACAGGAGTGAGCATCTGGTATCTGGCTAGTTCTAACTTGGGAAGTTCCAGCTTCCTGAAAAGTATTTCTCAGACTGGATGTGGTGGTTCATGCCCACAATTCCAAGCACCGGGAGGCACAGATAGGAGGAGGATCACCATTGGAGGCCAGCTCACAAAAAAAAAAAAAAATACAGCAGCAAACCACGCTGAGGATGAAGTTCAACTGGCAGAGTTCAATTCTTCGTGTTTTGGTGCGAGAATATGTAAACATTTCTAGAATTCTGGGCGCTCATCAATTTGTGTTTGACCAAATAGTTTATGATTCCATCTATACCTTACAGCATATTTTGTGAGCTTTGTGTTGTGTCTATTCAACTTATGAAAAATGTTTTCTTCTGTTTGTCTTTTAGGTTCCTTTAAGACACTGACTCTGCCTTCAGTAAGTATTCACTTAAGGAATTTGGTTTCACTGGAGGCCAACATCTGGAGTGAGCTAAGCCAGATGTTGCCTGTGTTTGCTCCTCTGCAGAGTTTCTACTTCATAAATAACATGATGTGATTGCAGAGTGGGAGAATTTTGGGGGAAGGAGAGAGCAAGTGAGAAGGGGAAGAGGAAAAGAGGGAGGGAGAGGTGAATACCAATGACGTGCTAGAATAAATTATGTATAGTACATTATGTAATAATATACTATGTATTAATTACATATGAGTCCTTACATTGATATATTATATATTTCAGTTATCTGATAATAGCATAATGCTTTCACATTACCTTTATAATAACAATAAAAAACTGAATATTAAAAAATGGCATAATGATATGTTAAATTTATTGAAAAGGAGAGAGGAGGAGGGTTAAGAAAGTGATCTAACTATTATACACAGGTTTGTAAATATTACAAAGACACTTTTGTACAATTAATTTATGCTAATAAAAATAAAAAAATGCTCATACCTATAATCTTAGCTACTACAAGAGACTGAGATCTGAATATTGCAATTTGAAGTCATCCCAGGAAGATAAGTCCATGAGATTCTTATTTCTAATTAACGCCCCCAAAGCTGGAAGTGGAGGTGTGGCTTAAGTGGTAAGGCCACATAGCTCTGAGTGAAAAAGCTAAGGAATGGTTACCCAGACTCTGAGTTCAAGCTCCAGTACCATCACCAACAAAGAAAAGAAAAGAAAAGAAAGTTGGTTTTAGAAATTCCTCAGTGAAATAGATTAATTTGTATTGGCTTTTATGTCTACGAATATTTCTTGTAAGTTTGGTTGAGTTCAATCAAACCTCAGATTATTTAAGACTTATTTGAGAACACTAAGAATTATTTAAGAATGTTACCTCAAGGAGAATGGCTGTTAGCCTCTTGAAACTTGTAGCTGGGATCTTTCCTCTTGTAAAATAGAGCACGTCACTATGTTTGGTCTCACTTCTGACTTAACGAGGCTGGAAGTCCTGAATTGTAATTAGCTCTGTTCATAGTTTCCTTGGCTTTGAAGAGGGCAGTGTTATACTCAACCATGCTGGAACTTGAAGTAGAAGGACCAAAACGTTCTGTGTTTAGTGGAAGTTTTGTCTTTTTAAAAATTTTTATTTTTTTTTTGCCAGTCCTGGGCCTTGAACTCAGGGCCTGAGCACTGTCCATGGCTTCTTTCTGTTCAAGGCTAGCACTCTGCCACTTGAGCCACACTGTCACTTCTGGTCTTTTCTATACATGTGGTGCTGAGGAATGGAACCCAGGGCTTCATGTATATGAGGCGAGCACTCTTGCCACTAGGCCACATTCCCAGCCCCGAAAGTTTTGACTTTTGGGGGCTACTTTTTAGCTTTAATTTTGGTGTTTAAAAAAACTGTGTTAAGGAGTTAGAGGTATGACTCACGATAGAGCCAGTAAGCAATGAGTGAATCAGCCAATAAGCAAAACTCAGATGTTGAGTTCTGGTCTCAGACAACAAATATTACTATGTTGAAATATAATTTTCTTCATAATTGAGCTTGCTATCTCTAGAGCTGAGAGCCTCACTCATTCTACCCTAGCCACTTGTCTCTCCCTCCCTCCCTCTCCCCTCTCTTTCTCTTTCTCTCTTCCTCTTTCTCTCTCTTTCTTTTTTCTTTCTATGTGTCTATCTCACTCTTTCTGTTCCTGTTGGTCTCTCTGTCTCTTTGTCTTGCTTTCTGTCTCTGTCCATCTATGTCTGTTTCTGTCTCTGTCTTTCTGTGTCTCTCTCTGTGTCACTGTTGGTCTCTGTCTCTCTCTGCCTGCCTGCCTCCCTGCTTGCCAGTTGGTTTCGCTGTATCTCTTTCTTGAATGTCCTGGAGTGAAATAAGATATCAGAGGATTGTATGATTTACTAGAGAAATGGAACGGGGTTATTATTTTACCGAGAGTCATTAAACCGGATTATTAAAAGTTGCTTGTGGGGGCTGGGGATATAGCCTAGTGGCAAGAGTGCCTGCCTTGGATACACGAGGCCCTAGGTTCGATTCCCCAGCACCACATATACAGAAAACGGCCAGAAGCAGCGCTGTGGCTCAAGTGGCAGAGTGCTAGCCTTGAGCGGGAAGAAGCCAGGGACAGTGCTCAGGCCCTGAGTCCAAGGCCCAGGACTGGCAAAAAAAAAAAAAAAAAAAAAAGTTGCTTGTGTACTAATCTTACTTTCCAAGGCTTTGACCTGGAATTTTGTACTTTTAATACCTTGCTTTGTTTCAGAGTTTCTCACCCTTAATGTACAACAGAGTAGCATCCATTAAGAGGTACATTTGGGAGGCTTCTCTGAGACCAGGTGGCCTTTGACCTTGGCCTTGTCATATTACAGACTTAAGTAGGATTGCATTATTATCTCATGAGTCAGGTCCATCTATCACATCTTGAAGATTCCAGGTTAAACACATTCAGAATCTTCACTTGTCTTTGGGACAGGGGACCAAACAACATACTACTGCTAAAAATGGAAAGAGAGTGGAAGAAAGTCAAAGTCATAGGCAGGCAGACATGGAGAAAAACCTTTACAACCTTTGTGACAATAAAATATTTCATTCTGGCGGGGGGCATGAGGGACAAGGTAACAAACAGTACAAGAAATGTATCCAATGCCCAACGTGTGAAACTGTAACCTCTCTGTACATCAGTTTGATAATAAAAATTTGAGAAAAAAAATATTTCATTCTGCCAGGCAATGTGGCTCATGCCTGTAATCCTAGGTATTCAAGAGGCTGAGATTCGAGATCATGGTTTGAAACCAGCCTAGGAAGAAAAGTCTGTGGCACTCTCATCTCCAATTAACCAGAAAAGGGCCAGAAGTGGAGTTGTGGAGAGGTGGTGGGATGCCAGGCCTTAGTGAGAAAGCTAAGGGACACTGCCCAGGCCCCGAGTTCAAGCTCTAGTACTGGCGCTACTCAGGAGGCTGAGATTGGAGAATCAAGGTTTGACGCCCCAGTAGACAAATTGGTGAGATCCTTAGCTCTAAATAAACAGCAAAATATCAAGGAGTGGAAGTGTAGATCAAGTGCCAGCTTTGAGCCAAAACGCTGTGGGACAACACCCAGGCTCTGAGTTCAAGTCTCAGTACTGAAACACTCCCCCCCTAACCGCCCCCCCCCACATTGAAAACATTTTTGAGGTAAATCAGTGAGACTTGGATATGTCTGATCTCTTTCTCTTTTTCTTCCAGCTCCCTCTGAACAGTGCAGATGCCATTTATGAGCTACGCGTCACAGGACAGTCTCGGGATGAGATTTTATTCTCCAATAGCACACGCTTATCCTTTGAGACCAAGAGAGTGTCTGTCTTCATTCAGACAGACAAGGCGCTATACAAGCCCAAGCAACAAGTGAAGTTCCGGGTTGTTACCCTCTTATCAGACTTCAAGCCTTATACAACAACACTGAATATTCTAATTAAGGTAAGTGGGCCTGTAGTCACTGGCCAAATGAGTACATCGACCCTCAAGCCTAGACATATTTACATTTGTAGCAAATATCCCATTGGCGGTTTGATGCTCAATGAGTCTTCCTCCCCTCCCTGTTCTCTCTCTTTTTGTTTCTTGGGATAGGATCTTCCTATGTAGCTCAGTCTGGCCTTCACCTAGACACTTGACTCAACCTTCTAAGTGCTGGGATTAGAGATGGGTGCCATCTCCCCTCCCCTCAATGAATATTTATGTATTTGTGCCTGTACTAGGGCTTGGACTCAGGGCCTCACACTTTCTCTTAACTATTTTGCTCAAGGCTGGGGCTTTACCACTTGAGCCACACCTCTATTTTCAGCTTTTTGATGGTTAATAAGAGTCTGCAGACTTTTCTGTCTGGACTGGTTTCCTCAGCCTCCTGAATAGCAAGGATTATAGGTGTGAGCCACCAGCAACTGGTTCTTGGGGAAAATTTCCTCCCCTCCCCTCTTCTTCCCTTTACTCTTCTTTTGTGCCAGTACTTGGGCTGGAACTCAGGGCCTGGGTGCTGTCCTTTGTTCTTTATTTGCTCTTTACCACTTTTACCACACCTCCACTTCTTAGGAAAAATTTCTCTTCTCTTCCTTTCTTTTCCTTTTTCTTTTTTTTGCCAGTCCTGGGGCTTGATGAACTCAGGGCCTGAGCACTGTCCCTGAGCTTCTTTTTGCTCAAGGCTAGCACTTTACCAATTGAGCCACAGCGCCACTTCTGGCTTTTTCTGTCTATGTGGTGCTGAGCAATAGATCCCAGGGCTTCATGCATGCTTGGCAAGCACTCTATCGCTAAGCCACATTCCCAGCCCATTGGGCAAAATGTCTAAAAAGAGGACTTGGCAAAACTGATTTCCCAGGCTCAAACTGAGTCCAGCACCACCTGCAGGCTGATGTGGGGAAGTGCATCTGGGAGCCAGCAGGCCAACCTTTTGGAACTCAATCAGGCCAGCCCATAATAGCTCTGGACTACAGCTAAGAATCTGATCATCACCGAATGTTCGGGGATACTCAGTGTTTTTAGTGGGGATTGCAGCCTGCCCCAGTCATTGGGCTTCTCAGGAAGGAAAGAGGCTTAGTAGTGGAAAAGCATGCCCAATCTCCACCCTGATTCTGGCTTCCTTCAGGAAGTTTGGCCCGGCATTATGGAAGGAAGTGCCTCTGTTTCTGAGACAGCAGCCGCGTCTGGCTTCTTGTCTGGCCTTTCTTTAAGAAGTTTGGCCTTCAAGAGGGAGGTTCTGGTTAAAAAAAAAAAAGAATGAGAACTACTTTGTACAAATGCAGGAGTACGGCTTTTGTATCATTTCTGAAGGTGGAAATGAATGACATTGAATACTAGGTGAGGTAGATTTTTGGATACATTTATGACAAAGCATAAGACATAAATGTATATATGTACATATATACATATGTACATACAGATAAATTAGTCAATAGCTACCTCTGATGAGAAATCAAGGGAAAAGGGCGATTTTCGCCATTGATTCTGTACACTCCTTATGTCCATTAAGTTTTTAATCACAAGGCTAGATTCATATATTATTTATATGGTGTAAAAAGCATGTAGAAAATGTGTAACGGTAACCCCTCTGCACATCACCTTTACAATAAAGAAAAGTGTATAGAGTCCAGGTGCTAGTGTCTCATGCTTGTAATCCTAGTTACTCAGGAGGCTGGGATCTGAGGATCCCGTTTCGAAGCCTACCTGGGAAGAAAAATCCATGCTACCTGACTCATATAATTGTAATCCCTCTGTACCTCACCTATATAATAATCGTAAGGTAAATTAATTAAAATCCACGAGACTTCTATCTTACCTCCAGTGAATCAACAAAAGGCTGGAAATTGAAATGTGGCTCAAGTGGTAGAAGGTCAGCTTTGAGGGAAAAAGCTACAGAGCAGCACCCAGCCTTGCGTTCACACCCCAATATAGCACATGTGTGTGCACACACACACATTCACAAAACCAAATAAAACCAGAAATAGATCTACAGGTACACATTCTCCAGCCAAGATTTACTATCACTGGCACAAGTAGCAGGTCCGGTGAGTGGCTTTTGACAGATACAGAGCTATCAGAGGTGTCTCAGGGAACCCCAGGGGTGCATGGGGCCCACACTCCCGTGTCTCTGGTGTGCAGCTTCTCTGGCTGTGGTGGTTTCTTGGGTGTGTTCCAGCAGATGACCATGTGTCAGTTCTGCGCTCTGCTTTGGCCCCACGTTATGTGGTTCAACCCTAGTGTGCTCCATAAAGACTTCAACTGTTTCTCCGTTCTCTGAGTGCTTCAGAGGGGCTGAGGAGGGGGGGGGGCGGGGGATTCTGTCACCTCTCCCCCATCTCTCCCAGTGCAGTGGCGTCCACGACAGTGCTTAGGAATTGTTGCAATGGGCCTTGGCACTGTCGGGGAGAAAAGCCTGCGCTCACCATCAGAGTTCATCGGCAGAATGTAGCCATGTTCCTTCCACGCAGCTTAGGCAACACTGAGAATCCTCCTCCTCCTCCCCCTCCCCCTCCTCCTCCCCCTCCCCCTCCTCTTGCTTCACCTCATCCTCTCCTTCTCTGTGGTCCTTGGATTTGAACTGCGGGCTTGCTCTTGCTCAGTGTGGCAGGTGCTCTACCACGTGAGCCAGTCCCCCAGCCCTATTTTAAAGTCTTTGTAGTCCAACAGGGAGGAAAAAACGACAACCCTGCGCTGTTCTCATTTTCAACTCCTTAGTTCCAGCCAGCGTGTATTTATGAGCTGGTTGGAGGTCTCCTTCTGCTTTTTGGCTCCGTAGCCTCCCCTTCATCCCCGGGGGGCAGGCTGGACACAGCCGCTGCCCGGCTTGGGGGACAGTGACCTGCTTGTTTTGGGCCTGCTTTGGATCACTGGCTTGACGATTTGTTTCTGGCTCTTGCTGGCCACAGTTCCCTCCCGGGTTCTCAGCATTCTGCTACCTGGCCTCTCACAATCCCACGGGGGGAGGGCTTCCTGCGTCAGCGCGCCACCTCCGGACCAGGGATAAAGAATCAGAAGAGAAATATTTGATTTGGGTTCTCAGGAGTTTACAGTGCAGCTGAGAACAGTGCTCCTGTCTCTGTAGCTATATCATCCACATGTATATCCACTATGTCTTTAGCTGTCTACATTCATATAAGATAAAATATGCCAAACATAGTTGGCCTTTATTTTATTGTGTGTGCCACCTCTGGGACTTGAACTCAGAGCCTGCACGCTGTCCCTGAGCTTTTGTGCTCAGGGGCTAGCTCTGTGCCACTTGACCTACCAGCTTCACTTCTGGCCTTTTGGGATGGTGAATTGGAGATAAGACTCTCATTGGCTTTCTTGTCTGGGCTGGCTTCGAACCGCAATCCTCAGATCTCAGCCTCTTGAGTAGCTAGGATTACAGGCACGAGTCACCAGCTCTTTTTTTTTTTTTTTTTTTTCCTAATGAAAGCAGTTCATCTCCTCACTCTGGTCTGGCTCCAATCCATGTTCCCCCACTGGGGACAGGGAAATCTCATCTGAAAGGCAGATGTGAGAGTCCAGCTCAGCCCCATGGTATCCTGACATACGCCATGGAGAGCGAGCACCGGTGCTCGTCCCTGAATGGACTGCGAGGACGCCAGGCCTCAGCGCTTCTGCGGAATAAAGGCCACGCTCTGTCGTGTAGCTGAGGAGTTTGGGAAATGGCTCTGAGGTCACGGGGCCTTCCTGTGGCGGGGGGTCCTGTCATGCACCCCCTTTGGGGGAGCATCTCTCGCGTTTGTTGAGTTGAAAGGCAGACCTGGTTTGCCTCTTGAATTCCATGGCGTGTTGCTGCCATCATTCTGGTCCGTGCCGGTCACTCAGTGTTTCCCCAACCTCTCCACGCACCGTTTTCTCAAGTAGGTGAGGACAATCTTACGTTCTAGTGGGATTCTAGAAGGACGCTTGTAATGCTCAGAGGAAAGGCAGTATGCCTGACACACAGTAGGGCTGTTATCTCTCTAGTGGAAGTTTTTCTTTCTTCTTCTTTTTTTCCCTTAACACCAGCACCGCCACTGACTTGGGTGTTTCTGATGGAAAGAGGTACGGTGCCGGGAATTAAAAGATGGAGAAGAGGGCCGGGAATGTGGCGTAGTTGTAGAGTGCTTGCCTAACATGCATAAGGCCCTGGGTTCAATTCCTCCGTATGACATTAAAAAAAAAAAAGATGGAGAAGAGCCAGGCCCTGGTGGCTCATGCCTGTCATCCTGGATACTCAGGAGGCTGAGATCTGAGGGCTGCAGTTCAAAGCTAGCCTGGACTAGAAAGTCTGTGAGACTCATCTCCAATTAACAACCAAAAGGCTGGAAGTGGAGCTGTGGCTCAAGTGGTAGCATGTTAGCCTTGAGCAGAGAAAACTCATAGGCAGTGCCCTGAGTTCAAGCCCCAGAGCTGATACACACACACACACACACACACACACACCACGCGCGCGCGCGCACACACACACACACAGATGGCACAGAATCTCAAGATGATTTCAGTGGAAATAGGAACAAAGAAGAAATGTCCATGCACCTTCTTAGTCATGCAGACCTGACTTCTTCCTAAAGTCTTTTAGAGGCCTTGTCTTGGGGGACACTCCAGGATGTCATTCTTCGCCTGTTAGAGCACCGCGCCCCTGCGCTGCTTGTGTGTAGCTGACCTGTGTGGTTTGTATTCCAGGACCTGCGCTGCTTGTGTGTAGCTGACCTGTGTGGTTTGTATTGCAGGACCCCAAGTCCAACTTGATCCAGCAGTGGCTGTCACAGCAGAACGAGCTCGGAGTCGTCTCCAAGACTCTCCAGTTATCTTCCCACCCCATGCTGGGTGACTGGTCCATCCACGTTCAAGTGAATGTGAGCACAAATATCTTTGGGGGAAGACAGTAATAATGGAAGTAATGCAAGTGGGGAAATATTCTCCAAAGCTATTTATGCAATGAACAGGAAAACATAAATAAGAACACCTGGATAATGGAAATAGGTTTTATAATAATAATTATTATTTTTATTAAGTAGTTGTACAAGTCAGCTTATGAGTATGAAATATCTTGATCAATGTCACCCCTTCCATCATTCTCCCCTGTCTTTCCCCCTCTCAACTCTACCCTCAAGTTAGGTAGTTCCATTCTCCCCCTCCCCCTCCCCCTCTCCTTCCCCCTCCCCTCCCGCCCCTCCTCCTCCTCTGCTCCTCCTCCCACCTCCTCCCCCTCCTCCTTCTTTTTAGATATCTATCCTGGGGCTTGAACCCAGAACCTGGGTACTCTCCCAGGTTCTCTTTTTATTGCTCAAGGCTAGTGCTCTACTACTTGAACCACAGCTTCACTTCTGACTTTTTCGATAGTTCATTGGAGATAAGAGTCTCATGGACTTCTCCTGCTTGGCCTAGGATCAAACTGCAATCCTCCCATCTCAGCCTCCTGAGTAGCTAGGATTAGAGGCAGGAGCCACCAGCTACTAGCTGATGAAAGACTTAGTCACTTCAGTCTTTTGTCTTTTTCTTTGCCAGCACTGGGACTTGAACTCAGGGCTTCACGTTCTTGCCGGCCATTTTTTGCTGAAGGCTGGCTCTCTACCACTTGAGCCACACTTCTACTTCTCTTTAGCCTTTGTCTTAATCTTCAGCCAATGTGGAGGACTGGAAATAGTATCCTGAAAACTTACCAGGCTGAAGACTTGATGTAATTGTTTTGGAGGATTCTTGTTACAATAAATTGTGGCCATCAGGTTATGTAACTCAAAAAACAACCAGCATTCACTTGCTTCATTGCTTAGAATGCTTACAATCTACATTCTCTTGAAGTAGTTTTGGAGAGGCTAGGGGACAGTTGCCTTTAGTGGCTCTTATGAATGCTCCTCTGTCTCTTCCGGCCTGCCTGCCCAGCGGTCACTTCTTAGCTTTCTCTGGAGCTGTTTCTGCTTTACAGAGAAGCCTGTTTTTGTTTGGATAGCTTCGTCTCTGAACTCCACGAGTAGCATCTTCACAGAGAGCACAAAGCAGGCTGGGACAGGTCAGAAAGGAGTGGCATCTTCTCTGGGATGGAGAAGTGACTTCCAGAATACTTTTGCAGCTTTCTGCCTCCAGGAGGAATTGCTTTCTGAGTGTTCGTGGCTGTCACCTGTCATCCTAGTTACTGAAAAAGCTGAGATCTGGAAGATCACACTTCAAAGTCAGCCTCGGGAGGCAAAGGCCATGAGACTCTATCTCCAATGAGCTATCAAAAAGCCAGAAGTGGAGGTGTGGCTCAAGTGCTAGAGCACCAGCCTTGAGCAAAATAGCTAAGAGTGAGAGGCTCTTAGTTCAAGCCTCAGCACTGGCACACACACACACACACACACACACACACACAAATCTGCCTCTCTGTTTAGACTGAGCTTCTTGAAGACAGGAATTCTATTTTATGACTTCTTATATTTGTTCAATCTAATCTGGCCTGTTATAGGAAGTCATTTCTGCTGAGGGAATGAATAATTGATCAGTTTCTCCTAGATTTTGACTCGCTTATTTCATTTTTGATGTTCTTGATTCTCATGCTGTATGATATTACAACATATTCTATCCTGTTTTGTTTTTTTGTTTTTAATCTTTTTTTTTTTGGCCAGTCCTGGGCCTTGGACTCAGGGCCTGAGCACCGGTGCGTCCCTGGCTTCTTCCCGCTCAAGGCTAGCACTCTGCCACCTGAGCCACAGTGCCCCTTCTGGCCGTTTTCCATATATGTGGTGCTGGGGAATCGAACCCAGAGCTTCATGTGTAGGAGGCAAGCACTCTTGCCACTAGACCATATTCCCAGCCCCTAAATCTTTTTTTGTACTAGCCTTTGGGCTTGAACTCAGGGCCTGGACTCTGTTGCTGAGCTTTTTTTGTTCAAGGCTAATGGTCTACTACTTGAACCACAGCTCCACTTGTGGATTTTCTTGTGTGTGTGTGTGGTTAATTTTTGTTTGGCTTTGAACCATGATCATCAGATCTCAGGTTCTTGAGTAGTTAAGATTACAGACAGGAGTCACTGGTGCCTGACCTGTTTGTATATTTCTGTTTTAATCTCTCTCTCTCTCTCTCTCTCTCTCTCTCTCTCTCTCTCTCTCTCTCTCTCTCTCTCTCTCTCTCTCTCTCTCTCTTTCTCGGACTTTTCTGCTTGGCCTGCCTTAGAACCACAATCCTCTGGAACTCAGGCTCTTGAATAGCTTAAGATTATTGAGTAGCTGAGATTGAGTCACTGGTACCTAGCTCCTCATTAAATTTAAAGTGTACTGACAATTTATGTGCCATATTATTCTTATTACTTTGTAATTCCAAGTCCCCTAGTAATATGATAATTCTGGACTCTGTGAATATATATATATATATATATACACATACATATATATGTAATTTATTTATTTTCAATATAGGATCTGTGTGGGTAACCCAGGCTGGCTTAGACTTTATCATGTGGCCTAGGCTGACTTTGAATTTGTGACGAATGATACAGATGTTTTAGTGAAAGGTGGCTTCTAAGAAAACTAGTATTTGGTTGTTGCATCTGTGTTTGCTTTGATAGGTCAGATGTAGAATACAGATTTCACTGGTGAAATTACTTAGCTATTTTGTAAGTGTGTGTGTTATTTATGATTTAGAATGGATAGTTAGAAATAGGAATTAGACAGGAGGATCACGGTCTGGCATCAGCCTGAGCAAAAATTTAACCAGCCCCATCTCAACTAATAAGCTAGGTATGGTGGTCATATGCTGTAGTCCCAACTATGTGGGAGACTGTAGGAAGGATGTCTAAGACCAGCCCTGGGTCAAAAAGATGAGAGCCTTCTGGATAATAACTAGAGCCAGTAGGGCTGGGAGTTTGGTCCAGGTGGTAGAGTTCCTGCGAAGTAAGACTGATGCCCTGAGTTCTTATCCAGTATCACCAATATCCTGCTTTTTTTTTTTTTTTTGGTGCTGGTACTGGGGCTTGAATCCTGGGTATCATTTATATTCTTGCTCACTGCTGGTGCTCTACCACTTGGTTCATGTCTCTACTGCTGGCTTTTTGCTGGTTAATTAGAGATAGGAATCTCAGTGATTTGTCTGCTTGGGCTGACTTTGACCATTTATTCTAAGATCTCAGCTTCCTGGGTAGCTAGGATTGTAGGTATGATCAGGCCTGCTCAATTCTTTTCCTCCCTCCCTCCCTTCCTTCCTTCCTTCCTTCCTTCCTTCCTTCCTTCCTTCCTTCCTTCCTTCCTTCCTTCCTTCCTTTCTTCCTTTTCTTCTTTTTTTGCATATTGATATCTAAAATGAATTTGAATTGTTAGTTTGAGGTGTGCTATTCTGGATTAATGTACGTATGAGTTATTTAATTTAATTTTTGTCTTGCAAAAAATGGAATTCAGATTAGATAATTGGTTTGAATGACCTCCAAGGAAACAAGGTTATCTTTTAAAAATTTTCTTCTTTTTTTGTTAGTCATGGGGCTTAAGCTCAGGGACACTGTCCCTGAACTCTTTAGCTCAAGGCTAGTGCTCTACCACTTTGAGCGACAGCTCTGCTTCTGGTTTTCTGGTGGTTAGTTGGAGGGAAATAAGAGTCTCGTGGACTTTCCTTTCCAGGCTGGCTTTGAACTGCACATCCTCAGATCTCAGCCTCCTGAGTAGCTGAGATTACAGGCATGAGCCACCAGTGCTTAGTGTAGGTAATCTTTTTATGTGAGCAAATTCTGAAATCTTGGGCCTGGAGGTGTGGCTCAGGGGAATAGAGCCTACCCAATAAGCTCAAGGCTGTGAGTCCAAACCCCGTATCAACAAAAATAAATTTAAAAAATATGATACTTCAAAAGCTTAATACTGTAGTTAACAAAAAATAAATTTCCAGCAAGGCATTGGTGGCTCACACTTGTAATTCAGGAGGCAGATTAACTTCCACAAAGCTGGAAGTGGAACTGTGGCTCAAACGGTAAAACACCAATTTTGCCTTGAGCCAAGAAAAGGAAAAAAAAAATAAAAAAGAAAAGAAAAGAAGAGCTTAGAGACAGCTGAGTTCAAGCCCTAGGACTGGCACAAGAACAAAAAATCCATAAATTAGAATAAATTGTTCTATTCACTAAATCATTATAAATATAATTTAAAAGTGATTCTTGAAACCTTTTTATGCAGGTGAGAAGGCAAAGTAACTAAATAAGAACTCATACATTTTCTTGTCCTTTTTTTGCTTCTTTCTCCCCACAGGACCAGACATATTATCAATCATTTCAGGTCTCAGAATATGGTAAGAGCTCCTCAATTTATTTTGAAGAAAGAAACTAACAGTGACTACTCTCTACAGGGATAAGAGATGGAACATTTAAAGCAAGACTCTCTTGGACACCGGTGGTTTATGCCTGTAATCTTAGCTACTGAAGCGGCTGAGGTTTGAGGATCCTGGTTCAAAACCAGCTTGGCCAGGAAAATCTGGGAAACTCTTATCTCCAGTTAACCACCAGAAAACTGAAGTGGAGCTGTGGCTCAAAATGGTAGAGCACTCGTCTTGAGTACAAAGGTCAGGGACAGCATCCAGGCCCATGACCAACACACACACACAGATACACACACACACACACACACACACACACACACAATCACAGTGGAGATGTAATTATTATTATTATTTTTTCCAGTCCTGGGGCTTGAACTCAGGACCTGAGCACTGTTTCTGACTTCTTTTTGCTCAAGGCTAGCACTCTACCACTTACAACACTCTACACATACAGCGCCACTTTCAGCCTTTTCTGTGTATGTGGTACTGAACAATCGAACCCAGGGCTTCACGCATGCTAGGCAAGCACTCTACCATTATGCCTCATTCGCAGCCTGTGGAGATGAAATTCTGATGTCACTGATATCCTTATATTCCTTAAGGTTCATGATGCCAGATTTTTTTCTTCTGTGCAGTTTTTCTTTCTTCCACTTTGTTGTGATCATAAAATACTAAAGAAATTGACTTTTTAAACACATACTTTGGGGCACAAGCAAAGCCTTGGGTCTCAATTCTAGCACCACACAAAAACAAAACAACAAAAAACATAAGGTAAATATAAATTTCTTTTCATGTCTTTATTTGACTAACATTGATAAGGATAGTCTGGGCAACACAGATGAAATCTTCTTGAAGATGCTCTGCTTAAAATGTTGTATTATAAACATGTAGACAAAACAGTAGCTACAAGGCTAGGCGGGTTGGCTCAAACCTATAATCCTAGCTATTCAGGAGGCTGAGGTCAGGAGGATTGGAGATGGAGGCCAGCCTGTACAAAAGTTGCCAAGAATCCACTTCAACCAATGAAAAGCTGGGTGTGGTGGCTCTCCTGTCATCCAGCTACATGAAACATAAATAGGAGGATTGTGGTCCAGACAGCCTGGGCATCAATGTGAGAACCTATTTGAAAAATGAAGCAAAAATGGACTGGAGGGCATCATGTGAAGTGGTAGAGTACAAGGGGAGAAGGGAAAAGAGCTCATTGACAATTGTTCTTCCTGATCACATGTTGAAGTGATAATATTTTCAATATACAGGGGAGAGGTTAAATAAAATATTGAGAGAATATTAAAATGTTGAAAAATTTGATTAATATTTTATTTCTTTTGGTCAGTGCTGGATTAAATAGTAAGGGAATAATTTTTTTGGGGGGGGGTTCCTAGAGCTTGAACACAGGGCCTAGGCACTGACCCTGAGCTCTTTTGTGCAAGACTAGCACTCTACTGCTTTGAACCACTTTGCTTTTCTGGTGATTAATTGGAGATAAGAGTCTCATGTACTTTACTGCCTGGGCTGGCTTTGAACTGTAATCTTCAGATCTCAGCCTCCTGAATAGGATTACAGGTGTGAGCCACCTGTGCCCAGCAGGAACATTTTTAGAGGTGATTTTCATGTCATACTGTGGTAGGTGGATATGTATTTAGTGGATATGTATTAGCATGTTAGGAGGAGCTTGGTTGCTAACCCGTAATATTTAGGGAGTAGATATTTGGGTTTTCGTGTGTGTGTGTGTGTGTGTGTGTGTGTGTGTGTGTGTATGTGTATGTGTGTATGTGTGTGTGTGTGTGCATGTGTGTGTGTCTGAGCTTTTATTTCCCTCTGGTTCTAGACTTGTGTAGGGTCCAAGGGTGTCTTGGCACATGAAGTGGATCCTTGTTCAAAGCTGAGTGGCTCTCCTATATTGTGTATCCCTGGGCTTCTTTTTATTTTTTCTTTCTTTATATTTTTTTGGTGGTAATGGGAGATTGGAACTCAGGGCTTTCCACCTGCTGGACTGAGGTGCTACTGTAGGGCTGTACCTACAGCCCTGTTTTTCACTGGTTACCTTTAGGATAGGGTCTCTCTTCTCCTTGGGAGCAGGGCTGAGCTGGGATCTGCCTCTTGTAGGCTTCCCAGGGCTGGAATGGCAGGCGAACCCTGCTGTGTTCTGCTTCCATTCCCTGGAGATGGTGTCTCAAGGACTCTTTTGCCCAGTCTGGCCTTGCACAGCAACCCCTCAACCCAGCTTCCTGTGTAGCTTGGGGTGACAGGTGCACACCGCTGCAGTCAGGCATGGGTTGAGGAGAGATCTCGTGAACATTTCTGTCTAGATTGGCCTCAAATCATGGTCCTCCCATTCTTAGCCTCTCCAGGAGCTGGGATTATCCATGTGAGTCACCGGCGCATGGAATCTGGGGATCTTTTTGCTCTTTGTCTTAGGCTATCTGAATTTTGAGAGGTCATACAATGAGACTTTGATCTGTTCCTTTGGCTAGTGAAATTACAGAAAAAAAATTTCTGTAGACTGGCCATAAGAAAAAAACAATTATTCTGGAGTGCTTTTTTTTTTTTCCAAATAATATTAAGTACTAAAATTGTTTGTTCTTAGCTTTGTGAAGCTGACCTAAGGAAAGACTTCTTTTCATCTGTGTTAATGTGTTTTGGATCCTAATAAATCTGAAGGTTAAGTAATGGCAACAACCAATTCTTCTAGAACAATTTATTATTATTTTTTTTGTTGGTCATGAGGCTTGAACTCAGAGCCTGGGCACTGCGCTTGAGCTCTTTTGCTCAAGGATAGATAGCACTCTACCACTTTGAGCCACAGTGCCACCTCTGGGTTTCTGGTGGTTAATCAGAGATAAGAGGCTCGTGGACTTTCCTGCCTGGGCTGTGTTTGAACTGTGATCCTCAGATCTCAGCCTCCTGAGTAGCTAGGATTGCAGGTGTGAGCCACCAGTGCCTGGCTCTCATAGATTCTTCAAGAGCTTGTTTTTCTTTTCCAGTATTACCAAAATTTGAAGTCACTCTGCAGACACCATTATACTGTTCTTTGAATTCTAAGAATTTAAGTGGTACCGTCACAGCAAAGTAAGTATCCTTCCTTCCTTCCTTCCTTCCTTCCTTCCTTCCTTCCTTCCTTCCTTCCTTCCTTCCTTCCTTCCTTCCTTCCTTCCTTCCTTTCTTTCTTTCTTTCTTTCTTTCTTTCTTTCTTTCTTTCTTTCTTTCTTTCTTTCTTTCTTTCTTTCTTTCTTTCTTTCTTTCTTTCTTTCTTTCTTTCTTTCTTTCTTTCTTTTTCCTATTATGACCCCAAAGCATTATAAAACTGGACTGCCAAAGTTGCCTTGTGTGGAGGGGGTGTGGGACAATGGCTCAAGTCCAAAGTCGTCTTGTATGGTGGGATGTGAATCCATGGCTTAGTGGCTTCCTGGTGTCATTCATTCCAGCAGGCTCTCTCAAGAGCAGAATATGGCGCTTCTGCTCTAGGCCAGGGCAGGTCTTTCCTGTGACTTCACAAGCAGGAACGCTAGCGTGGCCCAGAAATCTGTGAATGAACCACAGGCCTTCCCTCTCTACCCAGCTCTTGTGCAGTTCAGGAGTGCCTGCTTTTGTTTTGTTTTTAGAGTAAAGAAAGACTGAGGATATAACTAACAGCATTTCAGTAGCCTAAGGAGATGCTTTGACCAGCAAGCTCCTTTGCTTTACTATTTTATTTTGTTTTTGTCAGTCATGAGGCTTGAACTCTGGGCCTGAGCACTGTCTCTGAGCTCTTCAGCTCAAGGCTAGCACTCTACCACTTGAGCCACAGTCCCACTTTGGGTTTTCTGGCAGTTAAATGGAGATAAGAGTCTCATGGTTTTCCTGCCTGGGCTGGCTTTGAACCTCAGATCTCAGCCTCCTGAGTAGTTAGGATTATAGCCACCAGTGCAAGCCTTCTTTTTCTTTTAAAACAGGTTATAAAGATTGGCATAAGCTGGGCATTGGTGGCTTACACTCTGAAATCCTAGCTATTCAGGGTACTGAGATCTGAGGATTGTGGTTCAAAGCTACCTTGGGCGGGAAAGTTCTTGAAACTCTAATCTCCAAAATTACTGAAAAGCTAGAAGTGGAACTGTCATTCGAGTGGTAGAATGCTAGCCTTGAGCCAAATATCTCAGGGATGGTTAATCCCTGAGTTTAAGTCCTAGGACTGGCTGACATGTATACACAAAAGAAATCGATATGGACTTACTCTATAAATACTACTTCTCAGTACGGTTGGAAGTGATGCTAAAGGCCATTAGCCCTTCTTCCCTCCCCTTCCTCTCCCCCTTCCTCATTACCCTGTCCACAGCAGTCAACTCTGTTTCTCCTCCCATCAAAGGCTGATTCCCCCACTTAGCCTCCATCAGTACGACTGAGTTTTCCATTTGGTATCTTTAACCCTTTGCTCTCCAGTAGCATCTTCACTGCCGTTCATTCTCTGTTTAATAAAAGCCCCCTTCCTTGACGTAAGCTGTCCTCCGGCCTCTGATGACCTTGTCACACACACCCAGGTACAGCTGCATTTGTCACCTGCTCACATTCCGTCTCTTCTTCAGCCACCTGCAGTTTGTCTATTACTCTCACCATGCTGGAAAATTTTTTGACCATGGGTACAGAGGCCACCTGACTGTTCAACCATTTTTTTTTTTTTTGGTCAGTCGTGGGGCTTGAACTCTGGGCCTGGGTGCTGTCCCTGAGCTCTTCAGCTTAAGGCTAGCACTCTTGTACTTGAACCACAGAGCCACTTCCATAACTTTTTTTTTTTTGGTACTAGCATTGGGACTTGAACTCAGGGCCTAGGGGGCTGTCCCTTAGCTTTTTCAGCAGGAGTTCTACTACCAGAGCCACAGATCTACCTCTGACTTTTGCTGGTTAATTGGAGATAAGAGTCTTATGGACTTTCCTGCCCAAGCTAGCTTTGAATCATGATCAGGGGAAGCCTGGACTGTGGGTGTGAGCCACTTAGAAGGCATTTTCTGCACTTGTATCTCTGGTGTGCAATGGGTTTTCTTGCGTGCTAAACTTCTGCTATGTTCTGGGCAGCAGGGAAGTGGTTAGAAAGCTGAACAGACACATAGAGAGATTGTTGAAAAGTCCATGAGACTCTATCTCCAGTTACCCAGCAAAAAGCTGGGCGTGGAGGTGTGGCTTAGATGTAGAATGTCAATGCTGAGGGGAAAAGGCAAGCAAGGGCACCAGGCCCTGAGTTCAGGCTCTAGTACCTGTCCCCCAAACCCCCAACAGACACACAAACATGCAACAACGACAACAAAGCAATATCTGGAAATTGTACTGGAAAATCAGCAGAACTTTGTATGCTAACGGTTACATTAATGTGTGGACAAATGGCCCTATGAAACATGGTTCTCAATAAGTTGGTGATTCTCATGAGGTTAATAATAACATCCTACATTTTAAATAACAAAACTAGAAAAAGTACATTTTTATGATATTAATGTATTATATAAATCTATTTTATGATATTATTGTATTAGTATATATCACATTAATATATTAAGATATCAATGATATTAAAATAGCATATTATATTATGTGTTATATAATATTCACTATATATAATCATGTATAATATATAATAGCATTTTATACATTATTAAATTTAAATTAAATTCCTATTAATTTGTTAATTTTTGTTATATTCTGTGAATGTAATTTTTTTCTTTGCATTTCTCTGACATGAATATATGTATAAATTTATATCTATCTGTCTATCTACCTATCTATCTATCTATCTGTGTACCTTTAACCAACTCTGTTCATTGTTTTTTAGGTATACATATGGGAAGCCAGTGAAAGGAGATGTATTGCTTACATTTTTACCTCTATCCTTTTGGGGAGAGAAGAAAAATATTACAAAACAATTTAAGGTAAGCAGGTGTGTGTGTGTGTGTGTGTGTGTGTGTGTGTGTGTGTGTATGTGTGTATGCCAGTATTAGCACTTGAACTCAGGGCCTGGGTGCTCTCCTTTAGCTTTTTTGCTCAAGGCTGGCATTCTCCCACTAGAACCACAGTTGAACTTTTGGTCTCCCAGACTTTTTGGCCTGGGCTATCTTTGAACTGTGATTCTCAGATCTCAGTCTTCCAAGTAGCTAGGATTACAGGCGTGAGTCACTGGTACATGACAAGTTTTACAGGTATTTTATAACTGGCCACGGGGAAAATTTAAACATAGTTTCTTTTCTTTCTGAAAGTAAGATCTTGTTCCAAATTAGCAAACGTGGGCTATAAATAAAAATCAAGAGCTTTTCAGCATTGGAAAAATATGACTTTATGCACTTACAGTGGTTCAATTGGAGCCAACCTGCTGTCTTGTTGTGACTTAGTTTATATCTTGAGCGTTAATGAATCTCTAATATGAAAAAATATAATCAAACTTTTATATAAAACAGATCCACGGAGCTGCCAACTTCTCTTTTAATGATGAAGAGATGAAAGAGGTTATGGATTTTTCCAGCGGGCACCTGGAGCACATGGACTTATCTGTCCCGGGGCCGGTAGAGATTCTTGCTACCGTGACAGAGTCATTGACAGGTTTGTAGACTTAGGAATGGAGGTAACGCTGCTTTCTGGGCTGTTGCTCTGCCCTCTCTTGCTGTGACTAGCCCTTTCACTTGCTTTTCTAGCCAGGTTAGGAGTTAGCAATTAATTATTTTATATTGTCTTGAAGTAGATGTACAAAGAGGCTCAATTCAACATGTCAGTTTGTGAGAGTACACAGCATTTGGGGATCAATGTCTCCCCCATCTCTCCCAGCCCCCCAGCCCCTCAACCTAACACGGTCACAACTAAACAGCAGTTTTCCCTAGAAGGATGCTTTCATAATGAAAGCAAAACTTCCTACGAAGTCTTTGCTTCGGTCACGTGACAAC
Source organism: Perognathus longimembris pacificus (assembly GCF_023159225.1). Lineage (NCBI taxonomy): Eukaryota > Metazoa > Chordata > Mammalia > Rodentia > Heteromyidae > Perognathus > Perognathus longimembris. The sequence goes on along the minus strand of NC_063169.1, from coordinate 8,771,946 downwards.
TACTTGCAATAGTTTTCATTTGTTTTCTTCCATCTAAGGATTGTAATTCAAAGCCAGCCCTGGAAGACATAGCCAAGAGATTCTTATCCAATTAGCCAGCAAAGAGCCAGAATGAATGTGTGGCTCAAGTGGTAGAGCTCCAGTCTTGAATGAAAAATAGCCATGCAACAGTGCAAGGCCCTGAGTTCAAGCCCTAGGACTAGCATGCACACGCATGTACACTCGTGCGTGTATGACGGAACAGTCTGAAACTATTTCTTTCTAGATGGTTCCTGTTTAAATAAGAGCAAAGGGCTGGGTGCTGGTGGCTCACGCCTCTGAATCCTAGCTACTCAGGAGGCTGAGCTCTGAGTATGACTGTTCAAAGCCAGCCAGAGCAGGAAAGCTGTGAGAATTTTATCTCCACTACACTACCCCCAAAGTGTGAAGTGGCGCTGTGGCTCAAGTGGTAGAGCACTAGCCTTGAGCAAAAGAAGCTCAGAGACAGTGTTAGGCCCTGAGTTCAAGACCCAGGATCAGGGCAAACAACAAAAAACCGAAACAAAACAAAAGCCCCAAACTAAAAAACAAAAACGAACTACAACAGCAAAGGGCTAGAGGTGTGGCTGAACTGACTGTCTAGGAAGTTCAAGTTCCTGAGTTCAAACCCTAGTACTAAAAAAAAAAATAAGAATTTCTTGGGCCTGTTACTGTGTCAGTATAGAGAGCGAGCCCACTGGTGGTTGCGCTCTGCCGGCTCTCCAGTTCCGCGGGCGTGTGTGGAGGGGTGGCAGCCATGTTCACGAGTGGGCAGAGAGTGTGATGGGCCCATGTGGTTTTCGTAGCATCAGAGCTCATGCGGACACAGCTTTTGGGCCGGGGCCGCTCGTCTCCTTCCACACAGCTGGTGAGTGGTGGCTTGGGTCAGGCGGTGATGGAATACTCCTGTTGAATTCTACGTGGTGTAATTCCCCCATTAGGTATATCAAGAAACGCGAGCACCAATGTGTTTTTCAAGCAGCATGATTACATCCTGGAATTTTTTGACTACGCCACTGTCTTGAAGCCATCTCTCAATTTCACGGCCACTGTAAGTTGGTGTTTTTATTGCTGGTCCATAGCAGTAAATTCGACTGAATGGAAGGGACATTGGATATTCAGTGTTTCTTCCAAAATGTATGCCCAGTTATCTGTCATGAGACAGATAAAGTGATCAAATGGGTTCTTAATGGACTAGTGGTCAGTATAAGTTGAATGACAGAATTGAATTATTAAGAGAATCATGCCCCAAACTAGGCAATTACTTTTATTCTTTACATATGTGGTACAAGTAGAATTGGTACAAGTAGAGTTGTTACCTCGTAACAACTCTGTGTATATGTGTATCTCTGTCTGTGTGTATGCACATGCCATTCCTGAAGCTTGAACTCAGGGCTGAGACTTGGTGCTCAAGCATAGCTCTCTACTGGCTTTTTCTGAGTAGTTTATTTGAGATGAGTCTTACCAACTTTCCTGTCCTAGCTAGCTTCAAATTGTGACCCTCAGAGCTCAGCCTCCGGAGTAGCTAGGATTACAGGCATGAGCCACTGGTGCACCGGCTACAGACAAAATATTTTCCTGAAAATTTAACAGGTCGTTTGGAGTTTTATGTGGATTGTTACCTTGAAGCTTTTACCAATGAGGGTCATGAATCTGGAAAACAGGGTGCTCCCAGTACTAGGTAAGTGTTTCACTGGCCATGCCTGTAAATCCTAGCTACTCAGCTGAGATCTGACGATCACGGTTTGAAGCCAGCCTGGGCAGGAAAGTGTATGAGATTCTTATCTCCAATTAACTAGCAAAAAAAAGCTGGAAGTGGAGTTGTGGCTCAAGTTGTAGAGCTCCAGCCTTGAGCAGAAAAGGCCAAGCAGGAGCACGAAGCCCTGAGTTCAAACTCTGTTACCAGTCCCATAAAGGACAAAGCGCTTTCATTGGGTTCATACAGGTAAACGCTGGACCGGCGGAACTGACGCGGTTTGCTTTCCTTGATACCTATTTTGAAAATTTCCCTGTTTTGACAACTAGGTGAAGGTGGCTCGCTCTGATGGTCACCAGCTGACTCCTGAGGAGAGGAGAAATCCGGTGCTGGTGACAGTGACGCAGAGAAACAGCAGCAGTCCCTGGAGCAGGTGGAGCGGGGAGCCCGAGGGCTCCCACACTGTCTGGCACAGGAATTACACGCTCCCCCCCCACGGAATCTTCCAGATCCAGTTCCCCATCCTGGATGACGCCAGTGAGCTCCAACTAAAGGTGCCACGCATGTCCTGCACAAAGTGGGAGGAAAATGCTAGAAGTAATTCAGTGAATGGCACAGGTTTTCCTGTAACAGGTGTCTGAGGAGCAGAGAAAAGTACAGAAATACGACAAAGGATACAATGAAGGAGGCCCTCAAAACCTCATCGAGGTTGATTTTTCCCAGTCGTTTGAAATTGTATTTTGGCAGGATCTGAAATAAAAGAAGAAATACATATATATGTACACATACATATATATAACACATATATACACACATAGATATATACATATGTATGTATATACATGTATATATGTCTATATACATACATATATACACATATATAACAGACCCATATGTGACATACATAGTATATATACAACTATACATTATATATACTATATATACTCATATAGGTATACCTGCTATATACCAATATATATACATACATAGTACATACTATATATATACTAGATATAGTACATATACCTATACTATATGTACTTTATACAGCACACATATGCTATATATAGCACATGTATATAGTATATATGGTATGTATATATACTCTTATATATCTATATGTAATATATACCTATATATGTATGTATGTTACACTTTTGCTTCGTGCTCCTTCCTACAATGGCTCATCTGAGACAACCTCACCATTCCTATTACTTTTCTTTTTTTGATTCTTTTCTCATTTTATTTATGTTTGCCAGTCCTGGGCTTGCACTCACGGCCTAAGCACTGTCCCTGAGCTTCTTTTGCTCGAGGCTAGCACTCTACCACTTGTAGCCACAGCGCCACTTCTGGTTTTCTGGTGGTGGATCAGAGGTAAGAGTCTCATAGACTTTTCTGCCTGGGCTGGCTTTGAACCATGATCCTCAGATCTCAGCCTCCTGAGGAGCTAGGATGACAGGTGTGGGCCACTGCTTCCTGGTTATGACTTTTACTGTTAGCATTGGTGAATTGAGCGGGATTGCAAGGTTCCTTGATTGGATATATGTTGTAAAGAAGAAGAAAGGATCCTCGATTCTACTTTAATGTATTCTCTCTTACAGTGTTTCCTGATAAAATATTTTTGTTCCTGAAATAAGTTAGGGCTATGCTTTTTCCTTTCAGAGCATGGAAAAAGCTTTTTTTCCCCTACATTTAAGAACTATAAGATTCTTTTATTCCCCCAGGATTGAGATTTGGACTCAAAGCATCTGCCTTGTTGGGCAGGCGCTCTGTCACTTAAGCCATGTCCCAGACTTCTTTTGCTTTAATTATTTGGTGTTTTTGCTTGGGGCTGATCTCACCACTATCCTGCTACCTAGCTGGGATGACAAGCATGCACTCCCAGGCCTGTCTTACTGGCTGAAATGAGGTCTCGTGCACTTTTTACTGCAGCTGGCATTAATCTACAATCTTGTTTATTTCTGCTTCCTGAGGAACTGGGATTGTAGGTGTGTGCCACTACACTTGGCCTAAAATGATCACATTCTTTATAACACTAAGCTATAAAATGATGAAGAGTCAGTGTCTGGCGTGAAGATGACTTGGGTTTCAGTAATTATTCAGCAGGTAGCATCTTTTCTTGAGATGGAAGTTGAAAGCTTTCTTTGTTTGGTTACAGGCTTCTTTTCTGGATAGTGTGGGTCACATGGCTGTTCACGGTATGTTTACTTCTCCTAGTAAGACATATATTCAGCTGAAAACGAGAGATGAAAACATAAAGGTAATGCTTACAACTCTCTTGTAAACTCTGATAGCATTAGACTGCCTTGCCTCTGATGTGTACATACTAATTCAAATTTATTTTCCTAGGTGGGATCACCTTTTGAGTTGGTGGTTAGCGGCAACAAACAAATGAAGGAATTTAGCTATATGGTAATTTCTCCCAAAGTCAAAACCCAGCACTGTGAGAGAACCACCTTAATCTCAAGGCATTTTATGTCTACACTGAACTTTCGATCTTTCTTCTCCCTCCCTCCCTCCCTCCCTCCCTCCCTCCCTCCCTCCCTCCCTCCCTCCCTCCCTCCCTCCCTCCCTCCCTCCCTCCCTCCTTTCTTGTGCTAATCTCAAGGCCCGAGCATTCTGTTCCTGAGATTTTTGGCTCAAGTTAGCCTGTTCTTTTTACATCAGAAGCAAAATATATTTCTTTAAAAATTACCTTGGGGGCTGGGGATATAGCCTAGTGGCAAGAGTGCCTGCCTCGGATACACGAGGCCCTAGGTTCGATTCCCCAGCACCACATATACAGAAAACGGCCAGAAGCGGCGCTGTGGCTCAAGTGGCAGAGTGCTAGCCTTGAGCGGGAAGAAGCCAGGGACAGTGCTCAGGCCCTGAGTCCAAGGCCCACGACTGGCAAAAAAAAAAAAAAAAAAAAAAAAATTACCTTGGGCTGGGGATATGGCCTAGTGGCAAGAGTGCTTGCCTCATATACATGAGGCTGGGTTCGATTCCCCAGCACCACATATACAGAAAACGGCCGGAAGTGGCGCTGTGGCTCAAGTGGCTGCCGAGTGCTAGCCTTGAGCAAAAAGAAGCCAGGGACAGTGCTCAGGCCCCAGGACTGGCCAAAAAAAAAAAAAAAAAAAAAAAGATTACCTAAATTTTCAATTTAAAATAATTAAATACTATATAATGTGTAAAATTTGAATTGCTAGGAAACCAGCAACATGCACGCACTGCAGAAACTTCTAACATATTAGAAAGAGAAGTTAACACGGACATCATTGCCTTCTAATTTTCCTTATCTAGTTTGCCCAGTGTGATCTTGGATTCCTCCTTATCATAAACCCGATTTTCTGAGCTGATCACTGGTGGCTCTGCCTGTAATCCTAGCTACTCAGGAGGCTAAGACCTGAGGATCACAGTTAGAAGCCATCCCTGGCCCGCAATGCCGGGAGTTTCTTATCTCCAGTTGAGCACCCAAAGCCTGGAAGTAGAACTATGGATATGCTGTGGAGGTAGTGTATCAGCCTTGAGTGAAAAAAACTAAGAAGTGTACCAAGGTCCTGAGTTCAAGTCCCCTAAAACAAATCAAAACAAACCCAAAACACCTTATTTTTTTCCTCAACACAAAGAAATGTTGAGTGCTCGAGGGGCCCAGTACGTCAGTTGCCCTAATCTGATCATTGCACGTCGCGTACATGCCTTGAGATGTCTCACTGTATCCCATAAACATGTACAAATATTTCCCATCAGTTGAAAATTACAAACATAAAACAGAAGCTAAAATTGAGGATTGAAATATTGAATTTTTTTTTTTTTTGGCACCAGTTCTGGGGCTTGAACTCAGGGCCTAGATGCTGTCATTGAGCATTTTAGCTCAAGGCTAGTGCTCTACCACTTGGTCTACAGCTCCACTTCGGCTGTTTTTTTTTTTTTTTGCGGGTTAACTGGAGATAGGAGTCATGGACTTTCCTGCCTGGCCCGGCTTTGAACTGCAGTCCTCAGATTTTAGCCTCTGGAGTAGTTAGGATTACAGGCGTGAGCCACTGGCTCTCATCAAAGATACTGATTTTTAAACTATGAAGCTACTGGTATTTCAGTCTGAATCGCATCGATTTTATAATGACTCTTTAGCTTATACACTGTTTGTCTGGTAGCATTGGAAAAGGCTTTGAAGCTGGTTCAAGAGTTTGTGTTTATGATAAAATACATGCAAAACAAATGTGACTTCACTTGAGACCCTGCTAACTTTCCTGCAGAGTTAAGCTCGCCTACTGTTTTTCAGGTGGTATCCAGGGGACAGTTGGTGGCCGTTGGCAAACAAAACTCAACAACCTTCTCTCTAACACCAGAACATTCTTGGGCTCCAAAGGCCTGTATCATAGTATATTATGTTGAAGATGACGGGGAAATTATCAATGATGTTTTGAAAATTCCTGTCCAGCTTGTTTTTAAAAATAAGGTAATATTTAAGGACACTGAGACTTAAAAGAAGACTTTATTTTATTGACGTCTGAGCAATGTATTTCTTCACAAAACTACCATAAACTATATTACTTAAGAAATTTGTATCAGCCCCCTGTAGCACTATGGTTAAACCACTAAATATTTAGTTATTATTTATGCATTTTTATGTGTATATTTATGGGGACTCTCAAGACTTTATTTAAAAAATATTTTTAGTTCTAAGACTGGGACTCGAATCCAGTACCTGACCCTTTGCTTGTTGCCTGGTGCTCTACCAATTGAGCCACATCTCCAACCCTATTACATTAATTTGTTTTTTTTGATCATGGGCTTGAACCCAGGGCTTGGGTGCTGTCCCTGAGCTCTTTCACTCAAGGTTAGTGCTCTACCACTTTGAGCCACAGCTCTACTTCCAGTTTTCTGGGGGTTAATTGGAGATAAGAGCCTCACAGAATTTCCTGCCTGAGCTGGATTTGAACTGAGATCTGAGGATTTCAGGCATGAGCCATCAGTGCCTACCTTAAATTAATTTTTTTATTAGCTTTACAGTGTTTGTTCAAAGGGGATTTAACTCAACATATCAATTTATGAGTATAATTCATATTGGTTGATGCTATGAATCTCTTTCTGTTTTGTATCTTAATTATAATATAATTGTTGCCCTGGTACTGGGGCTTGAACTCAGGGCCATCGCGTTCTCACTTGGCTTTTTTGCTCAGGGCTAGTGCTCTACCATTTGAGCTACACCTCTACTTCTGCTCTGTATTTTTTGGTGGTTGGTTGGAGATAAGACTCTCATGGGCTTTTCTGCCTAGACTGGCTTTGAACCTCAATCTTCAGCTCTCAGCCTCCCGAATGGCTAGGATTACCGGTGTGAGCCACTGATACCTGGTTGGTTTTTACGATTTTACCTTAAACTCATGCAGCCGTTTCAGGGTTTTGCACGGTCACTTTTGCACTGGCCCGGTATTCGCTGTGGCCACACAAACTGTGCGGCACTGATAATGGCGTGAGAGTGAAATGGAGGAGGTGGGGGGGATGTTTGTGGGAGAGAGCTGGCCTTTGGTGTGTCCATTTCAGCTAGAAAACACCAGAGACTTTCACTACATTGGATGCTTCGTGCGTGATATTCAGGGTGGAGTTCGTTGTAAAGCTGGGAACAATGTATATGATCATTGGCACAGAAGAAGCAGAGAGTATTAGCGGACCTTTCAAGCAATATTTATTTTATTTATATTGTAAAGGTGATGTACAAAGGGGTTATAATTACATGAGTCAGTTGAAGAGTATGTTTCTTTTTGGACAGTGTCACCCCTTTCTTTGTTCTCTCAAGAATTTTTTTTTTAAATAAATGAGATAAGGAATTAATTTTGGTGGATGCTGGGGTCCCACACTTGTAATCCTAGCTACTCAAGAAGCTGAGATCTGAGGATGGAGGTTCAAAGCCAGCCTAGGCAGAAAAGTCTATGAGTCTCTTATCTCTGATTAACCACCCAAAGGCTAGAAGTAGATCTGTGGCTCAAGGGGTAGAGAGCCAGCCTTGAGTGGAAAAGTGAAGTAAGAGTGGGTGGCTTTGGGTTCAAGTCTCAGTACCAGCACACACACAAAGTTGAACTAAGCCCCGTTTTTTTCTTTCCTTAGATCAAATTATTTTGGAGTAAGGCGAATGCTGAGCCATCTGAGAAAGTCTCCCTCAGAGTCTCCGTGACTCAGCCTGACTCTGTAGTGGGGATTTTAGCTGTGGACAAAAGCGTGAATCTGATGAATGCCTCAAATGATATTACCATGGAAAACGTAAGCTGACATTTTTTTAATGTTATGAAAATACATGTTAAAGGAGAAAAGCAATACCCTGGTACTTTCACTTTCAACACTGCAGTGATTTATATGTATGACTCTTTTGCATATATAAGCGAATTCGCAGAGAAGCTCAGTTAGGGAGACGCTTCTGAGTCTTCTCAGTCTTAAATGAAAAATGCCACTTAAAATTAGGAAGGAAGAATGTGTTCTGGAGGTCTATAATTTAACATGGAGAGTGCAGTTAGTAATAATGTATTGAATACTCAAAAAAGGGCTGAAAGATAGCTGCGCACCAGTGGCTCGGGCCTGAAATCCTAGCTACTCAGGAGGTTGAGATCTGAGGATTGTGGTTCAAAGCCCATGAGTCTCTTTATCTTCCGGCTCTAGTTCAAGATGGCCTCCACGTTTCCTGCAGTCTTCTCTGTCCACACATCCAGCTTTCCAGCAGCGTTGTTTATTTCTCAGGGTTGCCTTGGGAGCGGAGTCAGGAGCCCATGATAACAGATGCCCCCTCCCCCCCCACCCCACCCCCCCCCCCCGGCGTCTTGTTAAGTTTCTGTGCGGTGCCCAGAGCACCTTGGATGATCAAGGATAATTCAGGGTCACTAGGCCTTCCAGAAATCTCTTATAGGCAGAGCCTTCCCCTCCACAGGACATAGGCAACCTTGGCCGTGCCTTTTACTGAGGGATGGAGAAGATGAAGGCTTCTTACGTAATGGCTGCTGTTGCTTTACAACTTCCATCTGCTTGTGCCCGAGGGGGAACAGAAGCTGACCATGTATCCAGAGTTGGTGCTGAGGCATGGAAACTGGAAACTTCTCTCCCTTGTATTGGCTCCATTGCTTGTATGGGCTGGCTTACTTTGCCAGCTTTACAGGCATTACAATATTTTTGGGTCTGCTCCTGTTATTCATTCTCTCTCTCTCTCTCTCTCTCTCTCTCTCTCTCTCTCTCTCTCTCTCTCTCTCTCGCTCTCTTGCTCTCTCACTCTTCGTGCTGGTCCTGGGGCTTGAACTCTGGGCCTGGGCACTGTCCCCGAGCTTTCGTGCTCAAAGCTAATGCTCTAGCATTGAGACGGCTCTACTTCTGGATTTTTCTAGTTAATTGGTGACTTAGGGCCTCAAGGACATTCCTGCCCAGGCTAGCTTTGAGCTGTGATCCTCAGATCTCAGCTTCCTGAGTAGCTAGGATTACAGGTGTGAGCCACCAGCACTCAACTCTTCCAATATTTTCTTTTATTGTCTCTTCTATCATCATGTTTATGTACTTTGGATATTGTTAGCATAGCAGAAACAGTGGTTGGAGGTATCTAATTGTATGCTAGAAAGGCCCCTTCCAGCGTATACACAGCTCCTTTCCTCATTATATTACTTTATTTTTTATTTTTTTTTTGTGCCAGTACCACTTGCTGAATTAGATCTGGAGCTCTACCACTTGAATGATGCCTCCAGTCTGGCTTTTTGCTGGTTAACTGGAGTAAGGGTTTCAAGGATTTGTCTGCCTGGGCTGGCTTCCGGCCTTGATCCTCAGCTCTCAGCCTCCTGAGTAAGCAAGGGCAATAGGTATGAGCCATTAGCACCTAGCATCTACCATGGTTTTAAATCCTGGCTTTGTCTCAGTTTATCTGGCTAATTATAAAGCAAAAGGGAGAAGTATCAACCATTGCCTATGACATTGTGACTGCTTAGTTGATTTAGTCCAAGAACACACATAAACTATAAAGTTTGCCATCTCATCATTTTCAATCTATAATTCAATCACATGAATTACCTCACAATGGTATGACCACCACCACTATTTTCAGAACTCTTTCATTACCCCAAATAAAGATGCTGTCACCATTAAACAGTAGTTCCCATCTCCCCTGACATGAGGAAAGGCAGAATAGATTGCTAAGTATCCTCTCATTCTGTGTGTTTTACTCTCTTTGTAGGTTGTCCATGAGTTGGAGCTTTATAACACTGGATATTATTTAGGCATGTTCATGAATTCTTTTGCTGTCTTTCAGGTAGGTTTACTTTGCTAGATAATTGGAAAGGTATTAACTGTCTTTTACTGTTATAATTGCTTTCAGAATTAATGGCCATTGGGGAACTGAAATGAGAGCAAGTCAGTTTTCAAAAGCAAGTGGAACACTTCACCATTGTGGAGATGAAAAGAATTGCCACTGAATATTTTATTTCCTTTACATTACTTTCTTTGACCTTGAAATGGCTGTTGATATGCATGGGTATGGGAAGGGGATAGAAGTGAACAGAGGGAAGGAAGGAGGGGAGAGACAGACAGATGCACAGAGAGACACAGAGAGACAGAAGGAACATGAACAAGTCTAGACTGAGATTTGTGTGATTACAGAATGTTTGAACTTTGATTCTTGCTTTTAAATAAAATTTTATTGTCTTTAAACTTTGACTTGAAAAATACAATTTTTTTCCAGGAATGTGGTCTCTGGGTATTGACAGATGCAAATCTTGCGAAAGATTATATTGATGGTGTTTGTAAGTAAAATTGGCAAATATGCTTGTAAACTATTTGTGGTTTACAATGTATGATTAATACTACCTATAAGTATGGATATAGTTCCCTCCCCTCCCTTTCCTCCTTCTGTTTCTTTTCTTCTTTTTTGTTCCATTGTTGGGGTTGGGCTTGAACTTGAGGCCTGGGGCTTTCCAACTGAGTTCTTTTGCTCAAGGCTAGTGCTCTACCACTTGACAACGCCATTTCTGGTTATCTGGTGGCTAATTGGAAGTAAGAGTCTTTAGGGAATTTTTCTACCCAGCTGGCTTTGAACTGTGACCCTCAGATCTCTGCCTCCTGAGTAGCTAGGATTGCAAGTGTAAGCCACCAGTGCTTGACTCTTTCCTTTTTTTTTTTTGAGCTGTGGTCTCGCTATGCATCCTAGGCTGGGCTTGAACTCACTATGTAGCAGGCTACGTAGTGATCCATCCGGATGTGCAGCCCCAGCTTTGTTTTATTTTGTATTTGTTACAAGTGCTGGGCATTGAACTGAGGACCCAGTGCAGGCTAGGCAAGCACTGAACCATTGAGCTATGGATACTTTCTTTCTTTTTTCCAGTTCCGGGGCTTGGACTCAGGGCCTGAGCCCTGTCCCTGGCTTCTTTTTGTTCAAGGCTAGCACTCTACCTCTTGAGTCACAGCACTTCTGGCTTTTTCTGTTTATGTGGTGCTGAGGAATCGAACCCCGGGCTTCATGCATGAGAGGCAAGCACTCTACCACTAAGCCACATTCCCAGCCCCTGGATACTTTCTTGTAGCACATGAATATTATACCCTAAACTGTTTGGAATTGAATATATACGGAAGCACATCTGGGCCACCCATCTACATCTTTGAAATCAAGGCTTTTCATTTGTTTCCTGTAACTCTTTGAGGTGGTTGTATTTTTGGACATATGGGAAGATCTTGTGGTTCCAATCTGTATGGAAAGCTATGCTATTAGCTTGGAATTAGTTGGAAGGAACAACATATTTTTGAAATATGTATGTTCATTAGCTTTTAGATGTTCACTTAGAAAACAACCCATATGCTATAAAGTAGGCTCTCCCTCTCTCTTTCTCTCTCTCTCATGCACACACACACCACACACACACACACACACACATACACACACACACCCCATCAATTTTAGTTTTTCCTGGAGAGTCCTCTGGGTTCTTCTTTAGTTCCATGAATTGCAAAGCATAGCCATCCACATCCACGCTGTCTTTTCCCCTGGTAAGATGATAGGAATGTTGCCACGAGTCTTCAGAACTCTCACTGTTTCTCACTGGATTTCCTATTTCTGTGAGGTGTCCTGCACACACAACCCAGGACCTCTGTGAGTGGCGCTAGCTCACACCACCACAGCACCCCTGAGCCTCTGCCCCGAAGCTGAGAAGACAGTTGTGTAGTCGCCGAGATTTGTGAGGTTATCGCGATTTATTATCTTAAAATGTGGTACATGTGACTTTCCTCAGGTAATTCCCTAGGTACCACAGCCTTCTAAGTCTTTATCTTTGTTCTCTGTCTCATTTTTTTTTTTAATTTTAATTTTTTTTGCCAGTCCTGGGCCTTGGCTGCAGGGCCTGAGCACTGTCCCTGGCTTCTTTTTGCTCAAGGCTAGCACTCTACCACTTGAGCCACAGTGCCACTTCTGGTCGTTTTCTATATATGTGGTTCTGGGGAATTGAACCCAGGGCTTCATGTATGCGAGGCAAGAACTCTTGCCACTAGGCCATATCCCCAGCCCTCCGTCTCAATTTTTGTCCATCTTTGTTCATCTCTACCTGTTAAGTTCTGCCAGTACTTACTATTTTATTTTATTTAATTTATTTATTTTTGTATTGGTACTGGGGTTTGAACTCCGGATCTGGGAGGTGTCCTTTCGATTTTTCATTCAAGGATAGTGTTACAGCTTTTTGGTAGTTAATTAGAGATAAGAGACGCATGGCTTGCAACCTCGATTCTCAGATCTCAGCCTCCTAAGTAGCTAGGAGTTTAGGCATGAGCCACTGGCACCTGATTTCAATCCTATTTTAGTGCTTCCTGGGCTCCAAATTGGAGGATTCAACCAACTTTAGGTTGGAAATATAAAAAAAAATCATTTCTGTGCTAAACATTGGTGCTCATTTTGTCTTGTTATTATACTGTGTGTGTGTTCTTGTATGTATGTGTGCGTACATGCCGGTTCTAGGGCTTGACTCTGGGTCTGGGTGCTGTCCCTTAGCTTTTTGCTCAAGGCTGGCACTCGACCACTTGAGCCACAGCTCCTCTTCCAGGTTTTTGGTGCTTAATTACAGGTAAGAAACTTACAACTTTTCTTCCTGGGCACGTGCCAGCAGCACCCCGTTGTATTGAACCTTCTAGTTATTTATTCATTCACTTATTTATTTGGTGGTACTAGAGTTTGAACTCATGACTTTGCCCTTGCTGATCAGGTGCTTTACCACCTTAGTCCTGCCTCCAGCCCCTGTTCTGCAGGATTGCAGCTATTTCTGTGGCATTTCCATTGGATTAGGGATTGTAAGTAATCTAGAGAGGATCTGATGTGGGTGGAGGTTATCTGTATCATTTTCTGTAAGTGGTTTGTGCATCAAGAGGGTTTGGTATACACTGGGTTCCTGGGACCAGTCCCCATGAAGACCAAGGGCAGTTTACTTACTTTGGCGGCTCTACTTTGTGTGTGTGTGTGTGTGTGTGTGTGCGCGCGCGCGCATACACTTGCACTAGTATGGAGGCTTGAACTCAGGACCTGTGTTTTCCCTTGGCTTTTGGGCTCAAGGCTGATTCTCTACCACTTGAGCCACAGCTCCACTTCCAATTTTGCTTATTTTGTATCCTTTACTTTTTCTCAGCGCCCTCTTCTGCTTTTCTACTCTACTGTGAGGTCTGGTTCTCCTGTGAAGTTGAAAGTTGGACAAGACAAATTCTCGAGTCCCGCTGGGCCGTGGTAGGACTCGTTTGCTCCCAGGACCGTTTTCCTAATCGTTGTTTGTGTTGCTGTTTAGATGACAAGGCTGAGTATGCAGAGAGGTTTGTGGATGAAAGTGACGCCTACCTGGTGGATTTGCAGGACTTTTCCTCCATCAGCAATCCTCGTGTCAGAAAGCATTTTCCAGAGACTTGGATTTGGCTGGATACCAAAATGGGGTAAAACTTTATAAAGTTCTTTGGTCCTGTGTATTTTTTACGTGTGTGTGTGTGTGTGTGTGTGTGTGTGTGTGTATCTGTGTGTGTGTTTATGCCAATCCTAGGACTTGAACTCAGGGCCCAAGCACTATCCTTGACATTTTTGCTCAAGACTGGTGTTCTACCACTTGAGCCACAGCTCCACTTCTGCCTTTTGATGTGTTTAATTGGAGGTAAGAGTCTCATGGACTTTCCTGCATAGGCTAGCTTTGAACCAGATATCACTCAGCCTATTAAGTAGCTTGAGCTACTGGCACTGGCACTCAGCTAAGATAGAGCTTTAAAAAGAAAAGAAAAGAAAAGACGGTTTTAGCTTCCTTGAAATCTCAATCCCACCCCTTCCTCTCCCACCCAGTCCAGGGGTTTGAACTCGAGGCCTGGGCACGGTTCCTTAGCCACACCTCCACTTCTTGCCTTCTGCTAGTTCTTAAGAGAATTTTGGGTATTTTTTCGACCCAGGCTAGATTTGAACAGTGATCCTCAGATCTCATCCTCTTGGGTAGCTAGGATTAGGAAGTGAGCTACTGGCTCCCGGCTCCTGGCTTTTTTTTTTTTTTTTGCCAGTCCTGGGCCTTGGACTCAGGGCCTGAGCACTGTCCCTGGCTTCTTCCCGCTCAAGGCTAGCACTCTGCCACTTGAGCCATAGCGCCGCTTCTGGCCGTTTTCTGTATATGTGGTGCTGGGGAATCGAACCTAGGGCCTCATGTATCCGAGGCAGGCACTCTTGCCACTAGGCTATATCCCCAGCCCCGCGGCTCCTGGCTTTTGCTGGAAGAAAATTGCTGCTATGGAGTGGAGCAATTGTGATTTCCTAGACTGGGGTGTGGGTGCCCCCCGATTCTCACACATCCCCACGAGCCATGGGGGGCGGGGCTACGGTGGCGCTTCGTGATTCTTAGTGATTCATACGTTACTGGATAATTGAGCAGGTAAGTCATGAAACCCTCACTGTATCTTACAGTCAGCCACTTAGCAATGCGTGAAATGAGATAAACCAAATGCAAAAGCTCCCCAAACCTAGCACAGACAGACATGCAGAAAAAACAGTTTTTTTTTACAGATAAGAGAATAAAATTGCAGTTTGAAATGTGTTCATTCTTTATACTAGGACTCTACCACTTGAGCCACAGCTCCATTTCTGGCTCTTGTTAAAAATTACAATTATTTTGGTAGCTGCCTGGGCTGGCTTCAAACCACAATCCTCAGATCTCAGTCTCCTGAGTAGCTAGGTTTACAGACGTTTATTTTTGTGCCAGTTACCAGGCCCTGAACTCAGGAGCCTCGGTGCCTTGCTTTTTCACTTAGTTTGCTTGCTTGGCTGGTGCTCTTCCATTTGATCAAAACCTCTAGCTCTGTTTTTTTTTTTTTTCTGGTTATTGTAGAGAGAGTCTCTCAGACTTTCCAGCCTGGGCTGGCTTTGAACTTCTATTCTTCAGATCGCAGCTTCCTGAATCACTAGGCTTACAGACACAAGCCATTCATGTCTGGCTGCTAAATGGTTTGAAATTCAGATATGTGATATAAAAAATTAAAAAAATTTTCCCAAATAGTTTTTGATTCTGTTGATTGACTTTGGAATATGAGTTCTTGGCTTTGTAATTGTGGTACTTATCTTGACTTCAGCTCCAGGATTTTCCAGGAATTTGAAGTTACCGTACCAGACTCTATCACTTCGTGGGTAGCCACTGCCTTCGTGATCTCTGAAGACTTAGGTCTTGGACTCACAACAACTCCAGTGGAGGTATGGGAGCATCATGGAATTATGTTTCAGCTGCTCAGCAGGTGTGTGTGTGTGTGTGTGTGTGTGTGTGTGTGTGTGTGTGTGTGTCCTGGGGCTTGAACTCAGGATCTGGGTGCTGTCTCTGAGCTTTTTCTCGCAAGGCTAGTGCTCTACCAGTTAGAGCTACAGCTCTACTTCCTGTTTTCTGGTGCCTGGGCTGGCTTTGAACTATAATCCTTGGATTTCAGTCTCTTGAGTAGCTAGGATTACAGGCATGAGCCACCAACACTTGGCATTGAGCAGATTAAAAAAATAGCTTATACTATTTAATCATAGTTTAGAGACTCTTTGCCTTTACTTTTTTTTTTTTTTTTGCCAGTCCTGGGGCTTGGACTCAGGGCCTGAGCACTGTCCCTGGCTTCTTTTTGCTCAAGGCTAGCACTCTGCCACTGGAGCCACAGCGCCACTTCTGGCCGTTTCTGTATATGTGGTGCTGGGGAATGGAACCCAAGGCTTCATGTATACGAGGCAAGCACTCGTGCCACTAGGCCATATCCCCAGCCCTTGCCTTTACTTTTAACCTTTTAAATTTTAGAATGAGATTTGCAATAAGCTGCTAAGTGGATTAGGTCCATACTAATATATGGATAGGAAGCAGAGTGCTGGTGGCTTCTAGCTGCTCCGGAGGCTGAGGTCTGAGCATCATGGTTTGAAGCCCGCCCAGGGAGGAAAGTCTGTGAGATTCTTATCTCCAATGAACCACCAAAAAGCCAGAAGTGGGGCTGAGGCTTCCGTGGTAGAGTGCTAACCCTGAGCACAAAAAGGCTCAGGGACAGTGCTCAGGAACTCAGGACAAGATTTGGATAGGAAAATTTCTTTTTAAAAATTTTATTTTATTGTAAATGTGATGTATAAAGGGATTGCAGTTACATAAGTAAGGTCATGAGTACATTTCTTTTTGAACAGTGTTACCTCCCTCCCTCCCTTTCTGCCACAGTGCTACTTCTGGCCATTTACTATATATGTGGTGCTGAGGAATCGAACCCAGGGCTTCATGTATACGAGGCAAGCACTCTTGCCACTAGGCCATATTCCCAGCCCCCATGTTTAATCTTTTGAAGAATCTTCATACTGATTTCCAGAGTGGTTAAACAAGTTTACATTCCCACCAATAGTGTAGCAGTGTTCCCTTTCGGCCGTGTCCCTGTTAGCATCTGTCATTTATTAGTTTTCTTGATAATGGCCATTCTAGCTGGGGTGAGGTGGAATCTCAGTGTTGTTTTGATTTGCATTTATTTTAGGGCCAGAGATGCTGAACATTTCTTCATGTGTTTATTGGCCATTCTTATTGCTTCCTCAAAGAAGTCTCTCTTTAAGTCGTTAGCCCACTTATTAGTGGGATCGTTGTTTCTTTGAGGATTTATTTTGGTGGGGCTTAATTTTTTAAAAATTTAAATTAAAAATTATCTTTAGTTGTACCCAAGGATTTCAATTCAGCGTCATTTTATGAGCACAATGCATCTTAATGGATGTCACCTTTTCCATCGCTCTCCTCTACTTCTCCTTACCCGCCCATCGCCTCCAGTTACCTGGTTCCATTTTCACACGTGAACATCAAATATTAAGAGTACATTCACTACCCTTCCCCTCTCCATTTGCCTACCCCATCTCCTGACAGTACATGTTTCAGCTTTCTGGTATTCATTTTGTTAAACTGTAAGTTAGTTGTTCAAAGGAGTTACACCACTAGACTCTTCCCTATGTGTATACTTCATTCCATGTGTGCGTGTACATAGGCATATAGCCCTGAATATGTTTGCATATGTATTTATAATTTATATCTAAGTTCCACATATGAAAGAAACGTGCACCCTTTGTCACTTTGAGCCTGATTTACTTACTTCACTTAACGTAAGTTTTTCTAGGTCCATCCATTTCCCTGCAAGTGACATAATGCTGTTCTTCTGCTCAGCTTGTTTTAAACGGATACTTTATCTGCATGAATGTCTTCAAGTAACATCCCAGAGTGATGAGGAACATGAGACAATCCTTCCTTCCTTCCTTCCTTCCTTCCTTCCTCCCTCTCTTCCTTCCTTCCTTCCTTCCTTCCTTCCTTCCTTCCTTCCTTCCTTCCTTCCTTCCTTCCTTCCTTCCTTCCTTCCTTCCTTCCTCCCTCCCTTCCTTCCTCCCTTCCTCTCTCTCTCTCTCTCTCTCTCTCTCTCTTTCCTTTTCTCTTTCTCTTTCTCTCTCTTTCTTGTTGGTCATGGGGCTTGAACTCAGGGCCTAGGTTCTGTCCCTGAGTTTTTTTGCTTAAGACTAGTGCTCTATTGCTTTGAACCATAGCTCTACTTCTGGATTTTTGGTGGTTAGTTGGAGATCAGAGTCTCACAGACTTTCCTGCCGGAGCTGATGTGGAACCATGGTCCTCAGATCTCAGCCTGTGGAATAGCAGAATGACAGGCATGAGCCACGAGTACCTGGCTGAGAGAATTCTTCGTTATTTGTGACAATACTGAGTATTGCAGACCTTTCTCTACTAAGGCCAGTGGTAGGTACCCTCCAGTCAGTTCTTGTGACAGATAACATGTCCAATCTGCAAATCTTCACATAAACCTCTAGAGGGCAGTACTGCTACCAGGGAGATCATTGACCTACACTAACCCAGGCTCAGCTTCAGAGATGGTAGGAGGGTTCTGCCTCCCCTGCAGGTCTTGGCCAACAGTTTCAGAGTTGGATCACCCAAGAGGAGGCACATGTGTATGTGTGTATGCGTATGTGTGCGAGAGGAGGCACATGTGTATGTGTGTATGCGTATGTGTGCGCGTCCATATAAAAGGCTCAAGAGTGAGTGGTTCCTGAGCCTGGTTCCTGGTTGACACTGGTGTGTTGATTATTATGGCAAACAACAAGCCAAGTTGACTATTATGTGAAACAACAAATCAGGTCAATTTGCATTATTCATTTGGGGTAAAGTGTTATTTTTTTTTCTCTGTAGATTGGCGAGTAGATCTCCCTAAATGGAGTTATAAGCTTCATGGGCTTTTAATTGTATTTAATGGGAGACATTTTTATTTGCATAAACATCTATTTATTGTGTTCCTTCCAGCTACAAGCCTTCCAACCATTTTTCATTTCTTTGAATCTTCCCTACTCTGTCATCAGAGGTGAAGAATTTGCTTTGGAAGTAACCATATTCAATTATTTGAAAGAGGCCACTCAGGTACTGTGTTCAATGTTTTTTTTTGTTGTTGTTTGTTTCTTTCCTTTTTGCCCGCCTGCCTATCTGTTGGTTTCCTTCCTCCCTCCCTCCCTCCCTCCTTTCCGTCTTCCTTCTCTCTTTCTTCTCTCTCTTTCTCTTTCTTTCTTGAGTGTAGGGGATCATTTTCAGTACCTTATTCTTCCTAGGCAAGCACTCTACCGCTTGAGCCACAACCTAGTTCTTGTGCTTTCAGTTTGTTTTTCGGGTAGGGTTTTGTGCTTTTGCCCAGGCAATGATACTGGAACCTCAGTCTTCTGAGTAGCTGGGATTACAAGTGTCTACCACCATGCCTGGTATTTTAGTTTTGATTTTTTTGAGGGAGGGGGAGAGGTAGTACTGGGGCTTGATCTCAGGGTCTTGTGCTCTTGCCTAGCTTTTTTTTTTTTTTTTAAATAATGGCTAGCACTCTATTAATTGAGCCATAGCTCCACTTGTGACTTTTTAGTGGTTAATTGAAAATAAAAGTCTCATGGACTTTTCTTTCTGGGTTGGCTTCAAATCATGGTCCTCATATCTCAGCCTCCTGAGTAGCTAGTATTATAGGCATGAGCGCCTAGCCTTCAGCTTTAATTTTTAAATTCTAGTTGACACGGATGGGCACTGGTGGTCATGCCTGTAGTACTAGCTACTCTGGAAGCTGCGCTCTGAAGATCACAGTCTGAAGCCCACCCAGCCAGGAAAGTCCCTGTGACTGTGGCTCATGTGGTAGAGCATTGGCCTTGAGTGAAAAGGCTCGGGGACAGCCCCCAGCCCCTGAATTCAAGCCCAAGAAACACACACACACACACACACACACATTTTGAGGGTCAGAAAATAATTGGAGACACTATACTTGCAACCTTGGCATAAGTTATAATAGTTTAAAAACATGATATATTTGAGCCTTATTTTTCTTGAAATAATTTTTTTCAAAGACTCTCTATGGATATAATATTTCGTACTTTTTCTAACATGACCAGAGTCTTGTAAAATGACCTAGACTGAAGAAATATAAAATAGCTTTTCTGTGTACACAGTCTTACCATTCAGTCAGTACATAATGAGAGAGTTTGATGTTAGCAAAAAGACTAGAAATGTTCTCAGGACAGAACAATCAGTTTACTGGATAAGACTACAATGTGGCCCTGGATTCAAATGCTGACTCTTGGCTGGGCTGGGAGTCATTCTAAAAGTAGTGTTTGCCTGGCTTGATGGGAGCCCTGGGTTCCACATCCAGCACCATAAAAAAAGACTTCTGTAGTGGGGCGTGGCGGCACACACTTGTAACACCATCACTTGGGAGTCCAAAGCAGGTAGGAAACCAGTTCCAGGCCAGCCTGGGCTATGGAGAAAAACCTTGTTAAAATACATTTTCCATAGGTATCTCGAGGTTGGAGTGAGTTTTTGTTTGTTTGTTTTTGTTTTTTTTGCCAGTCCTGGGGCTTGAACTCAGGGCCTGAGCACTGTCCCTGGCTTCTTTTTGCTCAAGGCTAGCACTCTGCCACTTGAGCCACAGTGCCACGTCTGGCCATTTTCTATATATGAGGTGCTGAGGAATCAAACCCAGGGCTTCATGTATACGAGGTGAGCACTTTACCTCTAGGCCTTAGTCTCAGCCCCCGGAGTGAGTTTTTGAAGTAAACGTTTCTTCTTGATACCCTTTCTTCCTCTTTTTGCTTCCTCTTTTTTTGGCCAGTCCTGGGCCTTGGACTCAGGGCCTGAGCACTGTCCCTGGCTTCTTTTTGCTCAAGGCTAGCACTCTGCCACTTGAGCCATAGCGCCACTTCTGGCCATTTTCTTTTTTTTTTTTTACCAGTCCTGGGCCTTGGACTCAGGGCCTGAGCACTGTCCCTGGCTTCTTCCCGCTCAAGGCTAGCACTCTGCCACTTGAGCCATGGCGCCGCTTCTGGCCGTTTTCTGTATATGTGGTGCTGGGGAATCGAACCTAGGGCCTCGTGTATCCGAGGCAGGCACTCTTGCCACTAGGCTATATCCCCAGCCCTTTTTGCTTCCTCTTTGCCTGGTCTTGAATCTTACAGATTCAACAAACAATACTGAAGAGCATTTTATGATATAGAAATCCTTGATGTTTTTTCAGGTGGAGGTGATCGTTGAGAATAGCGATCGGTTCGACGTTCTGATGACTTCCAATGAAATCAATGCCACGGGGCACCAGCAGATGGCGCTGGTCCCCAGCGAGGATGGGGTAACGCTGCTCTTTCCGGTCAGGCCCACGCAGCTGGGGGAAACCCCCATCACAGTGAAAGCCGTTTCACCCACGGCCTCTGACGCCATCACCCAGAAGATTCTAGTAAAGGTCAATATATGGAGTCTTAAATTGTGTGTGTGCGTGTGTGTGCTGGTACTAGGGCTTGCACTCAGGGCCGGGGCCCTGTCCTGAGCTTTTCCCCTCAAGGCTGGTGCTCTACTGCCTGAGCCAGGCCCCTAGAGGCCCCCTACGGAGTTTTTCTCATCCCATCTTCATCTTCTCCTTTGTTACGTCCATTGCCGTTCCAGGAATGTTTCCTCTACTTCCAGTAGAAAGCAAACGTGAAACAGATTTGTAGTCAGAAGGAAGAAATTGTAGATATTGATGTAGCTGTACACCCACTCGAGTCACATCAGGCCAAGTATTTGTTGTCCTATCTGTATACAGTTCTCGTAAATAGATAAGCAGAGACCTTGCTAACTGTGTTCCCGTTTATCCACAGGCTGAAGGGATAGAGAAATCATATTCACAAGCCGTCTTGTTAGACTTGACTGATAGCAAGCAGCAAACTACTCTGAAAACCTTGAGCTTCTCGTTTCCTCCTGACACAGTCAGTGGCAGTGAGAGAGCTCAGGTCACCACCGTGGGTAAGGACGGCGTGGGGCAAGGGTATTTGTACCTGATAATATGCATCTTTCATCTATTACAAGAGCAGCGCCTGATTCAGATTCAATGAGCTCATCACATAATCTCCCATTTGAGTACTCCTGCATTCCCCGTCCTCTTCCTCCTCCTCCTCCTCCTCCTCCTCCTCCTCCTCCTCCTCCTCCTCCTCCTCCTCCTCCTCCTCCTCCTCCTCCTCCTCCTCTCCCCCTCCTCCCCCCACCTCCTTCTGGTGGTACTTTGGTCAAAACTGAGGGCTTTGTAGTTGCTTAACTTGCTTGGTTGGTTGGTGCTCCACCACTTGAACCATGCCTTCAGCCCTGCTTTTTGTGGGTTATTTTGGAAACAAGAGTCTATGGGCTGTCCAGATTTCAGCCTCCTAAGTAGTGTGATCCAAGGATGTACATTTTGTCTATTATTTTGACTATTATTTTGTCCACGTAAATTGATGCAAGTTTCTGTAAGTGTCCAGTTGCTTTAGGGATAGATGCTTCTCGATTAAAGGAAGATTCTGCCACCAGCAGAAAATAGCCTTTTGTCCCATATGCATATTTACTGAGTAAATGGAATATTTTGTGTTTTTAGGAGATATTCTTGGCCCTTCCGTCCATGGTCTGGCTTCCTTGATTCAGATGCCATATGGTTGTGGTGAACAGAACATGATAAATTTTGCTCCAAATATTTACATTTTGGATTATCTGACTAAAAAGAAACTCCTGACAGATAACATAAAGGAGAAAGCCCTTTCATTTATGAGGCAAGGTAAGCATTTTCAAAGTATTTTCTTAAAGTTTATTTTTGTTTTCAGTAGCGTGTTCTTGAAATACATTTTTTTTTTTGGTTGGTCGTGGGGCTTGAACTCAGGGCCCGAACACTGTCCCTGAGCCTTAATGCTCTACCACTTGAGCCACAGCTCCACGTCTAGTTTTCTGGTGGTTAATGGATGCTAAGAGTCTCATGGACTTTTCTGCCCTGACTGGCTTTGAAGCGTGATCCTCAGATCTCAGCCTCCTGAGTAGCTAGGATGACGGGGTGAGCCACCAGCGCCTGGCTCTTGAGATCATGTATCAGCATGGGTGGGGTTTTGTCTCTGTATGTGGTGGCTGTACTGGACGTTGTAGAGGAGCCATTAGGATGCTTGTTGGTTTCTGAAGATGTCGGCAGTCATGTTGAAGAGCTGGGAGCCGGCGCGTTCACCGCACACGGCTGGCGTATCTCCTGTGCTTGGTTGTTTTGGTGCTGAGGACATAGAGGAAGTCAGACAGAGCCCTTCCTCTCGGAGGATTCGCTGCCAGGGCAGTCCGTGGTGGGCAGAGCTTCTCCGTGTTCACATGGCCAGCAAGCAGCTATGACAGAAACATTTGCCTGGGGAGAACCTGCAGGTGCCTTAGAAAGTGCCAGATGGGCCAGGGGCCAGTGGCTCATGCTTGTAATTCCAGCTCCTCAGGCAGCTTGAGAGCTGAGGATCTTGGTTTGAAGTCAGCCTGGGTAGCTAAGCCTATGAGACTCTCATCTCCAGTTAACCAACAAAAAGCCAGAGTGGAGCAGTGGCTCCCGTGGTCCAGTGCTAGAGTGGTAGAGCGCTGGCCTTGAGCAAACAAGCTAAGGGACAGTGCTCAGGCCCTGAGTTTAATCCCTACTATTGGCATGACGAAGGAGAAAAAAGAGGAAGGGGAAAGGAAGAGGAAGAGGAAGAGAAGACGGAGGAGGGGAAGGAGATGGAGGAGGAGGAGGAGGAGAAGGAGGCGGCCACAGAGTTTAGGTTTATTCTGACTCTGAGTGGCGGAAACCCAGCCTCGGCCTCTCTCTGAGAGCTGACGTAAGCTGAGGGCTCTAAGATTTTTATGTCTAAAATCGATTTCAATGCTCACAACCAGTACTTGTATCATGCTGTTTTCACAGAGGATGAAGCGGAGGCATTTAACAGGTAGCTGCCTTGCCCAGGGTCGATCCTGGACCCAGTGTTTGTCTCTTAGAGCCACACGGGAGGCTGGGTCAATGGTAATAATGGGCGGGTGGGGTTTCTGGACGATCCCAGAGTCAAGGCAGAATGGCAGTCTCCATTTTGTATTTATCTCTCAGGGGACCTCCAGCAAGATCCCCTGTACAGCTGAGGTTTTTCTGTTTTCATGATTTATAGTTTTATTTTTGTGCTGGGTCTAGCCCTTGAACTCAGGGCCTGGCTGCCTTACCGTAGTGTTTTCATTCGAGGTTGGTGCTGTACCACTTCAGCCACAGCTCCATTCCTGTGTGCTTGCTTGGAAATTGGAGATAAGAGTCTCAAAGACTTTCTTACTCGGGCTGGCTATGAACTGGGGTCCTCAGGTCCCAGCCTCCTAGGTAGCGAGGATTAGTGTATGGCTGCAATTTATACTTCTGAATATAGTAAGTACATATACTCACGTGTGTACCAAAAACTCATAAGAATTTGAAGGGTTTATACAAAATGGTTATATACTATACTTTTTCAGTATACTCTAAGAAAAGTATAGTTTAAGGCTTTGCATTTCCCAAGGGATTTTTTTTTCTTTTCTGTACTAGGATTTGAACTTGGGGCCTTGCACTTACTAGGCAGGTACTATTTTTGTTTTATCTTAATGTAATGGATGGTTGTACCTAGCTACTCAGGAGGCTGAGATCTGAGGATCAAGTGTGAAGCCAGGCCAAGAACACAGACCCATGCACGAGACTTTTACCTCTAATTAATCAGCAAAAAGCTGGAAATGGAGGTGAGGCTCAAGTGGTAGAGCACCAGCCACTAAAGACCTTGAATTCAAGCACCAGTACACACACACACACACACACACACACACACACACAGATTACATGATCTCACATGTTGAATCAACTCATATTTCCAAATAATGAGCAGCAGTTTCCTGGTCCAGTCATCTTTTCATTATGAAATCAGTATCTCATTTCATAGATCCTTTACTCTTTTGCCAATATAGTTGCCAAAGCCCTTTAAATGCAGTGTAGTTATTTTTGTTTTTTTAAGAAATTAAAGTAGCTTTGGTGTGAGTCATGATGATATTATATAAATGCTATTTGCAAACAGCACATTGTTTTCCTTAAATCATGCTTGGCTAAGGAGTCCTATAACCTAACATTATTATTATTTTGGTCAAAACAACAGCTATGTCATTAAATAAAGTATGTTTTTTCCTGTCAAAAGGGAAGTAGACCTATGAATGAAATTACTTCTGATAAGGACTAGAAATCCCAAAACCAGGGGTAGAAGAATGAAACCACTTCCTTTCCTTAGATATTGCCGTCACAGTGCCTGCAGCTGTTTTCAGGAGGAGCGATGCAGATTCCATCTAGTTGAGCACTTGCTAGGTTTTCCTCTAGTGAAATAAGAACAAAGCAGGCTTTAGAACCTCTCATGCTGAGCTACAACAACACCTCAGCTTTTTGGTCACCACAAATTCAATTAGAGGCAACAGCAAAGAAGCAAAAGACAAGAAAAGCTAGGAGGCCCTCACTTCCCCAGGCCTTGTCACAGGTGTTTGGAAGTTCATTGTGACATTTTCTTTTTTCGTTTTTTTTGTTTTTTTTGTTTTTGCCAGTCCTGGGCCTTGGACTCAGGGCCTGAGCACTGTCCCTGGCTTCTTTTTGCTCAAGGCTAGCACTGTGCCACTTGAGCCACAGCACCACTTCTGGCCATTTTCTGTATATGTGGTGCTGGGGAATCGAACCCAGGGCTTCATGTATATGAGGCAAGCACTCTTGCCCACTAGGCCATATCCCCAGCCCTCATCGTGACGTTTTCTTCAGTGCTGGTACTGGGTCTTGAACTCAGGGCCTCATAGTCTCGCTTGGCTTTTTCCACTCAGGTCTGGTGCTCTACCACCTGAGCCACATCTCCCCTTCCAGCTTTTCACTGGTGATGTGGAGATAAGAGTCTCACGGACTTCGCTGCCTGGGATGGTATTGAACAGTGATCCTTAGATCTCAGCCTCCTGAGATAGATAAGCATTTTTCAAAAGTCAGATTTGCTTTATACAGTCACGGAGAGCTGATTGACTACTCTTATTTACAGTGATTTTAATACAAGCCAAACTGTTTAGTTTTTTTTTTTTTCAGTTTTGGAATTGAACCCAGGACCT
This sequence comes from Perognathus longimembris pacificus, assembly GCF_023159225.1. Classification (NCBI taxonomy): domain Eukaryota; kingdom Metazoa; phylum Chordata; class Mammalia; order Rodentia; family Heteromyidae; genus Perognathus; species Perognathus longimembris. The sequence goes on along the minus strand of NC_063169.1, from coordinate 8,746,359 downwards.
CATACGTGCTCAACCACTGAGCCACTTCCCAGCCAGAGTGTTTTATGTATTTCTGTAGACAGCACCTTTCATCTTTAACATTATAGATTCTGAGATTTTTATAATCCCAGTTGGACCAAAGAAAATTTACTATTCCAGAAGAGTATGTCCAACCCTTTACAAAATGGGTCATTATTCTCACAACCTCTTAGATTCATAATTTCAGAACTTTTGACTTCCTTACCTATTTGGAGAAAAAGTCTTCCACTTAGGTAGTGAAACTGGATTGCTTTCCAGATATGAAACAACTGCTTTTTACTTGACATAATTCTGCGTGTACTAAAGCAGATACTTGAGCCTTAACCCTCTCTTCAATTTACCTTCTGGTCATAATGACCATCTCCAAATACTTTTTAATTTGAAAAACTGAAAAATTGGTATGGTAGGCACACCAGTTGAAGTTTTGGTTTGCCTATATTGATTATGAACAAAAAATGTAGGAGACATTGTCTCAGATTATTTAGCATTTCCTGCTTCTCTATTGATGGTCTAAGAATAAAAGTACGTTCTTTTCTTTCCTTTTTCTTCCCGTTCCCGCTCCCTCTCCCCCGCCTCTTCTGGGGCTTGAACTCAGGGCCTTGGCATGCTCCTTTAAGCTTTTTTTTACTGACACTCTTCCACTTGAGTCACATCTTCACTTGTAGCTTTTTGCTGGTTCATTTGAGCTAAGAGGCCTATGGACTTTTCTGCCGGGGTTGGCTCTCAGCCTCTTGAATTAGGATTATAGGTGTGAGCCTCCAGCCCAAAGTACTTTACTTTCTGGTTTAGCGTAAAGCTTCAATTATAATGTTATATGTAATATCTTTCTTAAGCAGCAGATAACTTTAGATGCAAGGGCACTGGACTGTGTGAATAGCAGAGAGCTAAATCAAATGGCATCTTTAGTTTGTCTTTTTTTTTTTTTTGTGCTAGTCCTCAGGCTTGGACTCAGGGCTTTTGTGCTCAACACTAGCGTTTTCCCACCTGAACCACAGCTTCACTTCCAGCTTTTTTGGTGGTTCATTGGAGATAAGAGTCTCATAGACTTTCCTGCCAGAGCTGGCTTTGACCTGAGATTCTCAGACCTCAGCTCCGAGTAGCTGGGATTACATGTGTGAGCCACTGGTGCCTGGCTTTTGCTTGTTTTTGAGTAGCTGGAGATATCATTTATGTAATTACAACCTACTGAATTTAATTTTGGGATATTAACAGCTCTTATTCGCTTATTTTGCTTGAAATTCCTTGGCATTTAAAATTTCCTACAGTATTTAACATAGAAAGTACTCAATATAAACACATTTTAAACAACCAATGACCGGGAGCCAGTGGCTCATGCTTGTAATCCTTGCTATCAAGGAGGCTGAGATCTGAGGATCATGGTTTGAAACCAATCCAGGCAGGAAAGTCTATGAGAAACTTATCTCCAATTAGCCATTAAAAACTCCCCAGAAACTGGAGCCAGATGGGTTCTGGTGGCTCACAATCTGTAATCCTAGCTACTCAGGAGGCTGAGATCGGAGGATGGAGGTTTGCAGCCAGTCCAGGCAGTAAAGTCCACGAGGCTCCTATCTCCAATGAATTCCCCCCAAAACTGGAAGTGGAGCTGGGCTTAAAGTAGTAGAGCTCTAACCTTGAGCCAGAAAGTCCAAGGTCAGTGCCCAGGCCCTGAGTTTAAGACCCAATACTGGCACAAAAATAAGAATTAAAAAAAGAAAGCAACATCCTGTCTTGGGTGCTACTGGGTGCGAGTGGTGGGGAGGGGGTGTGAACAGAAAAGGTGAAGAGGGAAAATACGGTTCACAGACTTTAGGTACATTTGCAAAACCCAACAAGCCCACGGGCATGGACTTGGGGAGGACTTGGGGAGGGGAGGGAGGGAATGCGTGGGGTCAGGGCCCCATTGTGCACACAGATGGACATGGCAGACGGAAACCTCGAACAAGTAACTGCAAAGAAAATTCAGTATTAGATGAGGAGGAGAGTTTTCTTCTTTCCCTTTCTTTGCCCAAATCCCTAGTTTGATGTCATTCTTGGCCACCTCTCCTTCACGGCAGGTTGACCTTGTCAATGTTCCTATCTTCAGGTTACCAAAGAGAACTTCTCTTCCAGAGGGACGACGGGTCTTTCAGCGCCTTTGGGAATGACGACCCTTCTGGGAGCACTTGGTAATTGCTTCTGCCATTGAATAAACACATCTGGGCCATAGGAAGGGCCTGCACTCAGTCACAGTGACTGTGACTTGATAGACCTGTCTCTCCGTGCAGACCTGGCAGCTGCTTTTCCCAGTCTGCTGTTGAAAAACGTCATCCTTTTAAAATAGGATTTAAAAAAAAATATCAACAAATCAAATGCCTTTTATTTTGAAAGGACAAATCAGCCTTCCTATTTCTTATGGGAAAAGCCGCAATAAGTAATACTTTATCATGACGGGACAGCTGGTAAGGTAAATTTGTTAGGATGATATTATGCTTTCCACAATCTAACATTTAACTGCAAGCGTGTTGTTCATATGAACAGAGTCTGAGCACTGTCCCTGAGCTCTTTTTTTTTCTTTTTTTTTTTTTTGCTCAAGGCTGGTGCTCTACCACTTGAGGCACAGTTCCACTTCCAACTTTTTGGTAGTTAGTCGGAGATAAGAGCCTCCTTCTTTTCCTACTCAGGCAGTGCTTTCCAAGCCCAGTCTGCAGATCTCAGCCTCCTGTAACTTCGTGCCTGAGCTCCCATCTCTTGGAGATTGAGGCGATGGCCATTGCATGCAGACGCCACCTCTGAGTGACATGCGGCCTCACTAACTTCTTTATTGCCCAGGCCCGGCCTTACCTGTGATGATCTCTGCTCTCGGTGATCCCCAGATCTTTGCCCCCCCACCCCCAAGAAACTAAGATGACAGGCGAGAGCCCCTGCACCACGTGTAGATAGTTTCAAAATGGGCACCATGGTGGAATTAGCGAATGGGCAGTCAGAGCTTCCTCCTGCGTGGAATCTGCACGCGGCTGGTCGTGGACACCGGCTCTCTCCCCGTGCAAGGCGTGCAGCTTCACATTTCAGAACCAGATGGAGGGCAGGAGGCGTGGCTCCTTGGTGCAGTGCTAGCCAACGAGTGAAAGCGGCAGATAGGCAGTTCGAATACCCCTGTTGGACAGAAAAAAAAAAAAAAGAGATCAGAATCAATGTGAACAACCGTGTTCGTCATTATCTGTAAACACTTAGGGTAACAAAGGCATGGAGACAAGACCCTTTGGCTCGTAGTTTGGGAGGTTCCGTCCCTGGTGGGGTTGGCCCTGTGGCTTGGGGCCTGCGAGGAGTTCACACAGGGTGGTGCGAGCCAGGATGAGCACCCAGGCCCCTGGGGGACCCTCGTGGGCCGGTGGATTGCAGCTCTCGGGGTATCAGTCAGTGTGGATGAGGCGGGCTGTGGTCACCAGCCACGTCCGCAGCCCAGTGCGGGTGTGCCATGCTGCCTTCTCATGGGGTGAGTGGGAATTCTGAAGTCTGCGTGCCCCGGGGGTGGGGGTGGGGACCCCACTGCACGACCTCATCCTAGCTACACCTTGGAAGGGACGGCCAGGGCGCGCAGTGCTGGCTCCTGGATGCTCCGGGATGGACGCGAGGCCCCGCCGCCGGGGCTCCGGGGCTGCGGGGAGGCGGAGGATGCGCTCGGCTCCTGGTGGATCACGAGGACTCAGGCGTGGCCCCCCCCCCCCATGTCCCAGGCTGTCCGCCTTCGTCCTGAGGTGCTTCCTGGAGGCCGAGGCCTACATCGACGTGGACGAGAGCGTGCTGCACCGCGCCTTCGCCTGGCTCCGCGCGCACCGGCGCGCCGGCGGGGCCTTCTGGGAGCCCGGGCGCGTGATCCACCCCGAGCTGCAGGCCGCGGGCGGCGGCTCCCAGCCCGCCACGCTCACCGCCTACGTCCTCACCGCCCTGCTGGCCTACCGCAGGTTCCAGGTGCCCGGCCCGCCCTCCCCCCTCCTTCCCTTCCTCCTCCTTCCTCCTTCCTCC